>NC_071287.1:3147821-3167469 GCF_943735745.2 Anopheles bellator
TCTGTCTATTGCCAACACAGATCCCAAAACAAAACAGATCATCCAACGAAAGTATAAATCCGCAATGGTAAGTGAGCTGAAGAAGAAATGAGGCAGAATGAAGATTGACGTTTGGAAAGTCAAGTAATCGGTTGATCAAAATCTGATGGACACTTGATGGGACCGGACCTACACGATTGGTTTGGGAAGCGCAGATAGCTGGAGAGATATTTCGGACTGGCAGACGAAGCGGTTGGTTATGGGTCAGCCGTCGTTGGCGTGTGGTTGCTTTGCATAACCGGCAGCCCGCAAATTTATGTTTAGCCTTTGTAGGTTTCCTATAGTCGGTACCGGTATTTCAAGTATTACCAGCCCAAACCCGACTAGGGCGTGTCGTTAGCTGCAGCATCTTGCATCAACGCTGTCTGCCGGGATCCCATCACCATCGCTCATCGCTCACTTCACTTCCTCGTTCCTATCTCCGGCAGGCCGATCAAATCTGCTACGCGGTGCTGTGCGTATTCTCGTACATTGCCGCTGGCCAGGAGCAGGCCATTCATCGACCGGGCCCCCATCAAGGCACCCCGTTCGCCCGGCCCGGAGCTGGTGCGCCCAGTGGCGCCCAGGAACCGAGGGCAACCCACACCGGGGGTGCGCCCAAGCCACCGCCACCCTCGCTCATCCAGCAGTCGGTGAAAGTCCCGCAGACGCATCTGCCACCGCAAGCCAAGCCGGCCAAGCAGCAAATCGCCGTCGGTCGGCCAGTCGGTGCCGCCAAACAGGCACCGCAGTTGGAGCAGCAGCAACCGATGGTACCACCGCAACAACAACCACCACCAGCACAACGAAGCTGTTCGCAGGAGTCGGCGGCCGTGGCGTCACCGAAGCCGGCCGACCAACCGGCCAAAGGCAGACCACCGCCGACGGTGCCGGCACGGCCCCCGGCGGTGCCCGGCAGTGGACCGGCCGGTGCTCCCCCGCCGGCGGTGCCGGCCTCCAGCAGCAGCCCACCAGTCACGAAAGCCCCTATCCTGCCGGCGGGCGGAAACCGGGGTCCTCCGCCGGCCATTCCACCCCGTTCCAACCTAGCGCAACGCTCGGACTCGGTGGCCACTAGCTCGGCTTTACAGCAGCAACAGCAGCAGCAGCTACACCGACAGTACTCTGCGATCGAGCCATCGTCGGCGATGTCGCATCACAGCAGCAGCAGTCGCGCCGGCGTCAGAACGTCTCCACTGCGATTCGAACAGTCGAGACGATCGTCTGATCACGAGCCCACCGGTACCGGTAGCCGGCAGTAGGCGCCCTCTACTGGGGGTTTTGTTGAGCTGGAGCCGCGCGCTCTGTTAGGAAAGCTTCCACTAGAAGTACCGTACTACCGCTTACTAGCATTTGTGTCGTTTAGCCGGCTCCTTCATAGGGTATATATATACAGCATATATATATATAGATGTATTAGCTACATCGTTCAGTTGAGTTTACCAATGACATGCGTAGTAATGAACAGTAAAAACACCGAAATGTAATGTTGACTATTGAACCAGAGAACCAACCCATCCCATCATGGCATCATGACATCATCGCCACATCATCGTTAGTAAGTGAATGAAAACTTCCGGAGCGCAAATTGTTAATACATACAGAAATAAATGCCAGAAAAAAAGGAACGGACACTCCAACTTATCCTGGTCCGGTCCGAGAATAAACACCCTGTGAACAACAATTCGTGTCGATTGGGTGTTCTTCTCTGTGTCTTGTGTCCCTGGACTTTTTGAACTAATTTGTTGACACGGCAGGGTCCAAACGGCTGGGGGGGGGGGTCCTTCCGTCGCACCACGATCGGACTGAGCACCCCTGAGCGAGCGTTGTTGTGTCCGGTGACATCAGTGTTGCTGAATGCAAATACTAATTAATCGTGGGCAGGTGTTACGGCTGGGACGCGAGAGGTGCCGGAGTGCCAGACCACCCGATATTAATATTACACTTACTTACATTAATATTACGTGATTGTCATCTCGGGTGGAGAAATCTAAACTACCGAAATCGATCTTCCAATTGCTCCCTCGTCCGTACCGCTTTCGTCAGATTTGGCTCCCAGCGAGAAATCGTTCTACAAAAGGGAATACAAAACTATGGAAATGTTAGAACGGCACTGGAAGGATGCCGAAAGCCAGTTTTGAACAAACAAACAAAAAAATCGTTTCCTTTCTTCGGGCCCGGGACTTTTCAGCTCATGTGCTGGCGCTCATCAGCCAAATGTTCGTGCACATCTTCAGTGAGTTCGATTCCGTGTTCTAAGCATTCCCCCCTATTTCTCTCTCTCTCTCTCTCTCTCTCCCTCCTTCTTGTCGGTGAGCATATCAGAATCACGTTTTTTAAAGCGCGTTTCTAATCCAATTCGATCGCGCGCGGACTTCCAACCCTGCACGCTCGCGACTTGCGCGCATTTTATGCGTCCCCGTCCCGTGTGCTACGTGATCGTTTTTTTCAATCTACTCGCGTCCAGCCACGGGGGGGTGAGGGCCCATCGGCCCTAGTTGAGCCGATACCGTCGAATGGCGAAAAATGTAGACAGAAACTAACGAAAGACAAAAAAAAAGGCCTTCGGCAAACCTTAGGCAGTACAGCGCGCAGCAGAACCAAACGGTCAAATGAGTTGTTCAAATTTGGCCAGCCAAAATATTTCCAAACGGAGTGATATCACACCCCCCGGGTCAACAGGCAAAGCAAACCAGGATTTATCATTCCCGATCGGCTAGCTAGCCGGTTGCTTTGGGTTTCCCTTCTGCGACTCCCTTGATGGACCGCGATTAGCGTAATCGCAGGGCAGCCGTACGTCAAGGATCCTGTAGCTCACTCAGGAGCTGGAGCCGAAATGGTTCCCCCGGCATCCTCTGCTGCTGGAGCAAGAATGTAGTAATACGCAATTGTTATTATATCACACCGCATCACTGTCTGTGGTGGCTATAAACTGGCGGGCACTGGTGCTGCTGCTGGTGGTGGTGGTGGTGAAATCAACATGAGTGTCGCCCGGCTAGGCCCGGCCCGGCCCGGCTCGGCCCGGCCCGGCCCGGCTCGGCAGCGCAAGTGCTTCGGCCAGCGCAATGTGCAGTGCAAAAAGCACCACGGCCTATGTAGTCACATGAGCGCCATATGCGAAGCGTCAGTGCCAAACTAACCTTCGGTCGGTAACGTTCGCGCAACCTGCTAAACTAGTGAGGGCAGCACGACATGTTGTACTAGCTGCACTAGGTAGCTAGTGTTTCTAAGGGCCGACACGGACTCGAGTAGGCTATTGCTTTCGCCCGCTCTCACCACCGACACCGGCAAAAAAGGGTTTGAAGAGGAGAGTTAGGTCGGAACCGAACAGTACCCTACAGTGGTGAACGGTGTCAATCGGTGTCCTGTGAATTGGGCGTCCCTGTGAGAACCGGGAGTTGAAGGTGAACCCGCTCCGCCTGACATGAGCAGATGGCCCGAACGGTGCCGATCCAATCCCCGGCCGTCCGGTTGCTGGCGGTGGCTGCGCTGATGGTCTCGGTCGTGGCGTGGCGGGCCGAGGCCTGCCAGCTGGCGGTGGGCCTCTGTGACCGGGAGCGGCTAGCTACCGTGCTGGACGCGATCTACCCGACCAGCTCCCAGGTCCGACCGGACCACCCGAAGGACCTGCTCGACTGGGGCACCGCTCTGCTGGGGACGCTGAACGACACGGGCGGTGAACCGGGGCCCGCCAGACTGGGCAATCTGGGCTACCGCTCTCTGCTCCACGAGATACCACAGGCCGAGCGAGAGCTAGACCCCATCCGCAGCGATCCGGAAGAGGCAGGTAAGGTTACCGGGAGAAGGATCTACGATCAATCCACGATAGCTGGCAGTTCTGCAACCAATCAACCGACGTGACAGTTGGAAACGTCGTTTCGAGTTTGTTTTTGTTTCTGAGATCGCCAGCGAACAGGGGGGGTGTTGCAGGCTCTACAACCAACGACGACCAGCGACGATGGCCTAGGCCTAGTTTGTGTCCGTACCAAAAAAAAAATCCGTGATCGTGTTCACGGCCAGCCAGCGGCCAGCCGGGGCCATCTTCCGGAATGATGACACCGCGGGGCGTATTTATTGTTTGCACAAAAAGCGGAAACATTCCTTCGGTGTCCAACACACCAAGGTCCAACGGGCTGTTGTGGTTTTCCCCACGCCCTCTGTATCCTCTGTTTTTGCACCCCCGAGGTTGGCGTATAGGTCCTTGGTCGCGGGTGGCATTGAAAAGAAAAAACAACCACAACAAACTAAAATTAAGCCGAAGCCACCGGAAGGTCGACCCGCGCGCATAGCTAGTGTTCTTACACGGGCCTCCTATAGTCTCTCTATGGTCTCTGGACATATAGCGTCTCTCTCTCTCTCTCTCTCTCTCTAACGTTTGTTTGGGGTCTGCTTTCACCTTGCTTCTTTCTGGTGCCTCCGCGTAGCAGGCACCTAGACGGATCGATCAGCTTGAGAGGTATATGGAGAGGCATCGCTTCCCACGGGGCGCCCCCAGAGCCGGCTGTCACAGTCACCTAGACCGTCTTCTCCAGTCGACGGGCACGGTGTGACCTTAGCAACGTTCTTCCTCTCGCGCTCTCGTGTGGCCAGAATCAGCAATGCTAGGCGCAACGGTTCCACCGCGGGGGGGTATCTAGGTGCCTCAAGGTAGCTTCCCACGCTA
Source organism: Anopheles bellator (assembly GCF_943735745.2). Taxonomy (NCBI): domain Eukaryota; kingdom Metazoa; phylum Arthropoda; class Insecta; order Diptera; family Culicidae; genus Anopheles; species Anopheles bellator. The sequence goes on from NC_071287.1 coordinate 3,152,503, forward strand.
CGAGAGCGCCAGAGCGTGCGTGAGCTAAGCGGCCCCCCTAGGCCCGAGTGGCGACCGAGGCCACCGTCGCCGCCGTCGCCGCCGCCGCTGTAGCTAAAGATCAAGTACGCGTACTAAATTTCGTAGACCTCTATTAGCGAACGGCCGTCGGCCATATCTAACCCCTAGTGCCGCTCACGCTCACGATCTCGTGTGCGCGGTATCGTAGATAACGTTCCAATAAAACGCTCGGCGTAATGGGTTGTGGGACAGCCAGGTTTCGCCAGGAAGCAGGTTTCGCCTAGATAGGTGTGTTTAGTGTTTAGTTGTAGTGACATCGAATCGTCTGCCTCGTCTGGATGGCTGCGCATATTACAAACGATAACGCATATTAAAAATTAAATACCTCGCTGTACCGCCATATAACGCCACAGCGTTGTTGGCCTAGTGTTACGTAAGGACCCGTTGCCCGACCCGAGTACAGTGTCGCTGGGCTGTTTTATTTTCCAACCACATACACGCCCCGTCGGAAGCGGCGCGAACGAACACACGAGAGACAATGAGACGATATTAAAATTCACATCATGGCGCATCCGCCACGTTCATGTCCGCGCCCCTTTGTGGTGGATCGCCGTCACAGTGGACCAAATCGAAGCGATCACTGTGCGCTGTGGTCGCCGGGCCCGACACTAGTAGATCACCACAGCCACCAACTGCAGGTCCAAAGTCCAAAGGATTCCTCTGTGGTATGAGGCACGCATCAATGGAAAAACTTCTGACTGCCATCTTCTGTCCCTTTTCGCACTTCCTCGATATCCACTTGCCCCAGTCGGGGGACCCAAACGGTTTGAACGCTCTGGAAAGGTGGCAAATTTTCACGTTCACGTTCCATCCCGTCCAGGATACATTGCATCACTGAACTCGAAAGTGTTCAGCATCAACGTACCGTTCAACCCGGCGTACAGTGCCCGGGTTTCGGCGGAGTGTCGACGCCAGTCGGCCCTGTTTCTGCGATCGTACGAGTCGTCGGACATTTGGGCGCTCAGAAGTAAGGCACACCGTCGCTACGCTACGCTACGTCGCACCGACCCGACTGTCACACACTCGGTTTTTCTTCGCCACAGTGCACGACGCTAGCGCCAAAATCGGCAACGGCATTTTGAACGGCAACATCAACCAGTACGGTGACTTCGACCAGTGCCTCGGGATACTGCAGGAACCGGCCGCCAGCAACGGTGCACAGCCCGTGGTGCAGGGACGCTACTGTATGGCGGAAGTGCAGCCGACGGTTAAGCCGAACACCGTGGTGCTGAAGTACCTGTTCGACCTCGCCCAAGCGCACGGTATGCTGAGGAGCAGCCTGCATGATGTAAGTAGTAGTAGTAGTAGTAGTAGTGGACAGGGAGCAGATGTTACCGGCATGTTCGCTCGCATACTTTCAAGCCTGGCCATCGGGTTCCCCGGTTCTCGACCGTGCACTGGGCCCTGTGCGTGCCGGCCGGTTGCACGGCGGCTGACGTCCAGCTGTCCCTGGGCGAGTTCCTGCAGGCCTACATCAACGACACCGGCATCGGGACGGAGGTGAAGGTAAGTCCGGCCCTCTGCCAAACGAAGCACCACATCTGGCGGGAGTACTTCACCGACCGGACCCTGCTCGTCTGGGGTGGCCTGGCGCTGTACGGGCTGCTGGTGCTGGTCGCCACCGTGTACGACTACAAGCAAGCGGATGGGGCCGAGCGTGCCGAGCTGCTGACGGCCTTTTCGTTGATTCGAAATGTCCGTGCGGTTGTCTGCCTGAAGGAGGAGCGCAACGATATTGCGTGTGTGCACGGGATCCGCTTCCTGAACGCGATGCTGCTGCTGATTGCGCACAAATCGATGGCCCTCTTCTTCAACCCGTACGTCAATCGGACGGAGATGAGCGAGGCAAGTGGGCTGGGCGCTGCGTGTGTACCAATGTTCTGCTCTCAGCCAACACCGTTCTTCGCACCGCCCCGTAGATCCTCGGCCAACCGTGGACGGTGATCGGGCGGGCGGCGGCCATCTTTACCGATCCGTTCATCATGTTCAGCGGCTTCCTGACCACGTTCTCCTTCGTGGAGCGCCTGGCGAAAGGGCACCGGATCCGGCTGCACCAGGAGTACGCTGGGCGCCTGCTGCGCATAGTGCCCCCGCTCGGTGCGCTCATCCTGTTCTGCACGTTCGTGCTGCCGTTCCTCAGCGATGGCCCACTCTGGAACCTGGTGGTCACCAACCACGGGGACATCTGCAAGCGGTACTGGTGGCGCAACCTGCTGTTCATCCACAACTACTTCGGCTTCCAGAACATGTGCCTGACGCACACGCACCACGTCGGCATCGACACGGAGCTGTTCTGCGTGGCCCCGCTCTTCATCTACCTGATCTGGCGCTGGCCCCGGCGCGGTATCGCCGGCCTGGTGGCGATCGCCGTCATCACCACGGTCCATCGGTTCTACACCACGTACCGCTTGCGGCTGGCCAACTACGTCTACTTCGGCACCTCGTACGTCCACAGCAATCCCCACGCCCCATCTGGTGGTGGTTGGCGCTAACTGAAACTGCGGCCTGTTTTTTTTTCCTTTCCGCCTTTTCCAGGGTGAAGCAGCTGTTCGACACGGCCGACCACATGTACACCCTGCCGTACTATCGCGTCACCGTGTACATCATGGGGGTCATCCTAGGGTACGCCTGCTCCAGGTACAAAACGATGAAGCTGAGCACGGTACGTATGTCGCCGGGCGCCAAGCACCACCGTTTTGTGCTCTCATTGCTTGGTGTGCTCGCATTGCATTCCAGCAACAACTCCGAACGGGCTGGTACGTCAGTAGCGTCTCGATCGCGCTAGCGTTCTTCGGTCCCGCCCCCATGGGCTCGCTGCACTACGTCTACAACCCGCTGCACGCGGCCAGCTACGCTGCGTTCTCACCGATCGCCTGGTGCTTGTTCTTCGCGTGGATCGTGTTCAGTGCCAATCTGGGCTACAGCAGTACGTTGCCCTACTACAGTGTAATCACACACCGCGTATTCGGTGGGCGCGCTAATCTAGAACCCAATCTTCTTCTTGTTTCCGTTCCGTTTCCTTTGCCGGCCCGGACCCGGCAGACAAGCTGATCGAGTTTCTGTCGTGGCGCGGTTTCCGTGTCACCACCCGGCTCTCGTACGCCATCTACCTCACGCAGTTTCCCATTTTTTTCTACAACGTTGGCCGCACCAGGGTACCGCAGTTTTTCGAGTTTTGGCCCGCCGTGATCGTGAGTACGGTACCGACCGCAAAACGTGTTCGTTCGTTCTCATTCGAACGAACCACTAGGTAGGATGTGTGTACCACCCGCCCCTGTTCTTTTTTCTCACCCACAGTTTAACACCAATGAGTACGCCGTAGTGTTTCTAGCCTCGTTCCTACTAACGGTACTGTTCGAAACTCCATTTATCAACATCAAAAAAATTCTCTTCCGAACCAAACCACGGTGGAAGAAATCCGCGACCGCGGGTCCGGCGGCTAGCAGCGCAACCGAACAAGCGCAATCGGCACCACCGGTTCACGTAGGAAAGGCCACCGGCCTAGTAGACAGCATGGATGAGAACGAAAATGACCAGTCAACCCCGATCCTAGAAGAAGGCGCTACAAACAAGCACTGAAACGATTTATCCTACAACGAAGGCATCAAGGGGGCTTTTTGTCGATAGTTTACTGATACCACTTCACGAATGGAAATGAAAAATACTGGACTGATTGGTGGAGCGTGTGGCGGGCCGTTCTATACGCTAACATTCTTGGCGCAATTATGATAAATAATGAAACAGATACTACCGACCGGCGTGTTGTCTTGTTCGTGAATCATCCAGTATCTCGTCCAGCCGCGGCATCGAAATATACATATCATCGGGTTGGGGAAAAAGAAATCAATTTTTTTCCAACAGCCCACTATTGTACTTTTCCAAATTGTAGTGAAGGCGGAAAGGCGGGTTTTTATTTCGTTTCAAGACAAACACGAGTGAGCCACGATTTGAGGAAAGAGGATACCCAAAGGAAGAATGTTGTGCAAATTGCCACGAACACGTACACTACGCTTTTTGTACGGAAAAAACACAAACAAATAATTTATTATATACAGAAGCTAGAACAAACGTTGAACATATTTTCCCTTTCGACCCATGTAGCCAACCATGGCTTTCTTCCACTTGAAAACGTGAGGGTAACGTTGTTCGTCTATATCTTCGTGTTGCAGAACATTCCAAACATTGTAGTCATCCTTGCCTGGTGTTGTGCCGGTAAAAAAACAAGTTTGCGCTACCGTTGTCTCGCTGTCGTTCTGATACATCCGCGAGTCGCTTATCTGCTTCCTGTCGCTGGTGAATTCTTTCGGCAGTGGAAGACTAGGGCTAGATGGTGGCGTTGCATAAATATCATTGTCACTGTCGTCACTATTTCCATCCGTATCGCTGCAGCTGAAGTATTCCTCACCCACCTTCATCCCACATTTCGGTGTACTGTGGACCGCGTTACGATATGTGTCGAAGTTGGCTGTCATTTGGTGCATTCTGGCACTTTCTGCCAGATTCGTTCGCTGCTCACGCCGCTTGCTCAGCCTTTCCTGTGTACGTTTGCCTGCATGATTATTGTTACTCGTACGGCAGTTGCATTGACGTATTACGTTGCTTCTTTCCCACATGGTACGGCAATCCTGCTCGGTTTGGTTGTGTAAATCAATCGGCTGCACGAGCTTAGCGTTTTCCGTGTAAAATGTCAAACCATTAAATATGCACACCAAGCTGTCACTACCGTAGTCGTGACCAGTTTGTGCACATGTGACAAAATGAGATACCATTTCCTTCACCTTGCCCAATGCAGAGTCGGATGCCTGCAAAATATATGTCGTGGTCATGTAGGCAAAAAGTGAGTGAACCTTTGAGAAGTTAATTCCATGAAACACACTATCTTGACGATAGTTGTCTACCATAGTATCTAGTTTTGTGATGACCTTAACAATAGCCTCCTCGTACTGCCAGTCAGGTTTGCTGCCATTGCCCCATGGTTCGGTGAAATATTTCGAAAATCTTATCGCAAACACTTGCAACGATTTCAACAGACAAAGGTACGAGTTGGAAACCTTACTCCGCTCGTCCTTCGTGATCGTCGTTTTGTCTTCTTCTAAGTTCGCTGTTCCCTTCGTGTTGGTAGTTACGTTTACTTCCTTCGAGAGTTTTTCGGACTGCTTTCCCTGTTCGGCTGAGGAACGTTCGGCTAGATACGCATCAAGCTTTTGTAAACCATCGGCACTGGCCAGATTGCAAAACTCGCCAAGAAATCCCCAGTGCTCTCGCCATCCAACGTTACGTTGCAACGCGAGCGTACGGCCAATCGTCTCCAACCCCTTCGCGATGTCATGCAGCCGAATGCTACGCTCCCGGCACGATGGCGACTCGGCTACATTTGCTAATGCATACAGCTCTTGGTTTTCGTCGCACATGAAGCTCACGTTGAAGTAACTACTTTCATCACTCGCCTCTGAAACGTCGGACAACTCACGATCGCATTGAATCCAGTGATTACCGTTATTGTCCAAATCCTCTATAGTTAGCTTTTCCAGCTTTGTAGTCAGCAAATCAACGTCTCCTTCTTGTCCACCAGGGTCCAGCGATGAATTCCCAAACAACCGGCGCTGCTGTATTTTTCGGGGTGTTGAGCTGTTGATCTTCCGGTGGAAACCGGTCGGTTTGGGACTCTCCATACTTCGCACACACGGACTCTGCGGTATCAGCCTGGGAGGTGTTCGCCAGCGTTTGAAAAACGATAAAGCCCTATCGCGATCCATTGGACCGGCGTATGCTTTGATCTCTCGCCGTGAACTTATCACGTCATCAGTCTCGAGTTTCGGTGGATTGGCAGTGGTGAATGGTTCGCCGACGATTGCTGGCACTGACTCGTCCAGAGTACGCAGCACTGGAACAAAGAACCGTTCCTCTAACAGCTCGTGGATGGCTTGACGAATCTCGGGTGTATCATTGGCTGCCTTTGCACGGCTGCAGATAATATCACGAGGTAGCATTCCGTCCGCGTTGTGGCTTACCTTGCATTGAAGATAGGCCATCAGCTCTTTCACCACTCCGACCGACCCGTGCTTTGCGGCAAAGTGTAAGGGCGTCTCGTTGCGGCTTTTGTCCGGCATGTTCAAGTACATGTCCAGCAGTATGGCACACACCTCATTGGTCGCGGGAGACCGCTGACCGTGTAGCAGTTCAATGTACGCGGTGCTGCTAACTGTCTGCAACACTAAGCGGCATATCTCTTCGCGCCCTTCAATGGCAGCGATATGAAGCGCATTGTAGCGAGGCCCTTCCTTGAGAATTGTCGGTGTATCACCCGAACTGATTAAATATCGCGGATTCGCCTGGATCGTTGCCTGCACCTCGCTCACGTTGTTTGCTTCGATAAGCTTTCGGAACGCAACCAATTTCTGACTGACGGGGGCGATGAACTGTGGCTTTACAAATTTCTGTTTCAGTGGAACGGTAGGCGTAGTGGCTGAAGTAAACGAAGCATACACATATTAACCGTAGCCAATTGATACAATCGTAGTGAATCGTTAGGTGTCTTACATTTGATAGCTTCGTCCGAAGGTCCGCTCAAATAAAAATTCATCGCCTCTTCATATGACGCGAACCCTTTGAACCGTGCATTCTTGTGCTGCTTCAGAACCGCCAGCGCTTCAGTTGGATCGGTGTAGCAGCTCTTAACCGCTGAAAAACATAATCGGGAAAAAAGGTTTAACATGATATTTCTTACCATTGCTCGTCTCTTGCCAGTCGACAACGTACGACAATCAGGGTGTAGGTCGGGTATGTAAACGGCGTAGTACTTCATCTTAGTTCTAACGCAATGACGCTGGCGTGCTCCTAGATCGTTGCGTCCTTTCGATTGTAACTGCTAATAACCCAAATATTGCGATGTTAATTAGTTTGTGGCACCAATAAACTACATTTACTTGGTTTTCAATCACAACGGCGGTTGCAAAAACAACGCGACATTCGCACTTAACGTACAATGCAGAATGGCTGAACGTTTGCTTTCGGCGGTCAATTGCGGTATGTGCGCGTTTCAATGGTTGCTGCGACTGACGACTGACGCTAGCGTTTCGTGCTAGAGAACATGCAAAGCTCATCGGTAGAAATTTTTTCCTGTCACTGCGGTCACTTCCTGTCCACACCAAGCGCAAATCGGACCGTAGAAACGTCATTTCGTTTGCACTTCGTGTGGCAGCAAAAATATAAAAACAAAATGTCAAACGTGTTTAAGAAACATGAAATATGAAAACGCGAAGAGAAATAAATTGATTTCTGAATATTTGTTTCTGTTTTTTAGGATTTTGTTACTAAACCAGTAAATAAGAACATACATTGTCCTCTGTTTGTAAACAAGTTGTATCTGGGAGGCCACACGAAGCGTAAAAACTAGCGTAAAATTAATTTGTAATGCCAATTTGTAACGCTTCGTGTGGCAGCAAAAATATAAAAACCAAATGTGAAACGTGTTTACGTTCGTGCTTTTGGTCCGAGAAAATAGATACGGAAGAGAAATAAATTGATTCGTGAATATCTTTTTCCGTTCGATTTTGTTACTATACCAGCAAATAAGAACTAAAATTATCTTCTGTTTGTAAACATAGCGTTTGCTAACGTGTTTTGCGGTCGGATTTGCGCTCGGCCAACACATACACGTCATTTGACAAAGGCGCAAACAGTTTGGCATTTATCTGAAATGCCCAAATGATTACGTTACGCTTCGTGTGGCCTCTCCTTAAGAACTAGAAAGAGAAAGAAAAGAGCGAAAGGGCAGTAGTTGTTATTTTTCAGATTCAGTTGTGTCTGACTTTTGTCAAACTGCTCGGTCGCGATTTCCAGTGCTGGAGCTGCAGCGTAACTTTTTCAAAATTGTACAATTTGATTATAGTCAAGTTTGCTGAAAAAACAAAATGTTGATGCTTAAACAAAACCAAAAAAATTTCAATTGTGTTTCGGGGTTGCTACAACCTGATTTTGCATCGCTGTCGGGCTAGGGTGATTTCGGTTTGGAATGATCATTTAGCTTCTATAAACCATTTTTAAAGCTTTAAAAGAGCTTCCTATTCTTCTTCTACGGGAACAACCGCTGAGCGGACTTTATCCTGCACCAGGGACAATGCCAGTCTCTGATGCTTTCTAAAACGGCTTGTTTTTACGGGCGGGGTTTCGTCTTGGATGAATTTGGTCTTGTTTTCGTTTATCTGCAACCGCGATTATCCGCAGTTTGCTCGTTTCCTATGTCAGCCTGACCTACATCGGAGAGGCTACGGCCTATAATGTCTATGTCATCAGCATATGCCAGGATCTGGCTGGACTTGAAGTAGATTGTCCCTAAGGTGTCCACTCCCGAGTCCCGGATGGCTCGCTCCAATACGATGTTAAAGGGGAGGCACCCTAGACCGTCCCCTTGGCGCAGTCTCTTGGGGGTAGCAAAAGGATTAGAGAGCTTTCCATCCAGCTTCACCCGGCTTGTGATGTTGTTCATGATTTTTCTAACAATTCTAGTAAATTTGGCCAATATTTCGAAACTAGTACTATGCTATCATATGCCTTGAAGCCTTGAAGTCGATGAAGTGCTGCAAAATTGCTGCACAACTGCTCTGTATTGTACCAACATATACATATAGTGCTGGAAGTAATAGAGCAGTTTCACCTTTCCAATGTCTGTCAACATAGTTGTAAAATTATGGGGGCAAAAAATTTTCCAAAACCAAAACTTAACATTTTGAATAAATTCTTCGCAACTTCGAAGCTCCCGGAGATTAATACTGGTAGGGCTGACTAGTATAGCAGGCAATAATTCTGTTTTACCTATGCATAATTCTCAAATTGAAAATAAACTATAATATATGTAAAACTGAAGACATAAAACATCAGAAATACAGATACTTGCTGACTTACGTACACTGGCACCACAGGTTTGGTTTTGTCTATCGTTTGCATTTTCGCAATACCATACCAGAAGGGTCAATAACGGTTTCATTTCTGCCAAATTGGAAAAAATGAAAACGATATTCAGATGTATTTTAATAGAGAAACAACGAACGATAAATTATAAATTACTTTAAATTTAAAAAAATTAAAATAAAACTTATTTCATTCGTAATCTAGCCTAAATGTGCGTAAGTACTACTTTTTCCTCATAAAACGAATATATACCTAACTTATTATTGTCATTGTTCTGGTTTTCATTAATTTAACGATATTTAAGAAGTCATACCAAATGACAGACAGACAACTGTAACTTCTCATTTGATTCGCATCAACTGTACACTTTTGTTTATTTATTCCATTATCATGGAGCACTTCTCGAAGCACATATTATCGCAACACATAAAAAATAAGAAAACAAAACTAAGTTAACATAGTAAAACGTTAACACAGCAAAGGACCGAACGACTTAGTATTTTTACAGCCCGTGCAAACGAATGTAGATTCAATTTAATGACGGTGTGCGATTGCCTACCCAATTGACTTCAATACTGGGCCATTTCGTCTGCAGGCAGGTTAGCATCGGATCAGAGGGATTGTACATACGGACGTCACTCTCTAGAAGGACCGCCTGGCCTTTGTTGTACAGCACGCGATTGTTGAAGTTCGAGTTCGGAATGCCGTTGTAATGCAACAGGTCGAATGAATCCGGTATTGATTTCTTTTCGCTTGGAAAAAACTCGTTAAGAAACGCATTCAGCAAAATAATACCTAGATTTTCCGGGTCAAGGCGGCTTCGCATGAGTTCAACGCTAAAAACAAGAAAAGAACAATGAAAACGATTATACCAAATTAAGTGTAGAATGTGTTAAGTGTTCGCCTTTACATGATACAACATCTCATGATATACCACTTCTTGTACTGCCAAAAAATGTAAGCCATTTGGACGTGTGATCGTTTTTAAATTATATTGGTAGCGCTTTCGACAGGCGTTTATTGTGACCAAGCTTATTGTGTCACTAGGAGTATAAGACTGAAATTTACTTCTTCTTTTCCATCTTCTTATTGGACAACAACCGCTGAGTGGCTTTAGCGGGAAGTTTACTTACTAAGATAAAATTAATAGTTTTTATAACGAGAGTTATCTGTACTTACTATTCGGGTTCGCTGACTAAGTCTAGAGCACACATCAGATCCTGCAACATCGGACTGGGAATAAAGTTGCTTCCATCCGCATCGAATTGTCGAAATACTCGGCGAGCAACTTCGGCGGGTGTTTCGGGTGACACAAGTCGCTTTTCGTTGCTAAACATTACGGTTAAGTGTGTATCGGAACCCATCACCCATACTGGATTCTTCGGATTTTTGTAAAAGAAACCAACGGTACAGTATTGCAGCTGTTCCATCACGGTGATGAAACCAATCTCCGATTGCTGGTTGATTCCTTTTAGCTCTGGAAAGTATACAAGAAAAAGGAATAATGTTATGTGCGCAGACAAAATATTAACAGCAATAGCTGAACGTACTCATTCCCCCCACGTCCTGCTCGTTGTCCCAGACATGCGGTACGGCTCGCCCGGTAAGCATCAGGTTTATCAGGGCCTGACTACCGCAACCATATGTATCGTGTATGAGCGGCTCAGAAGGGTCGGACATTTCAGAAAGTATACTCTCGAGTCCCTTCGTGTGCAGAATCGTGTACAGCAACAACAGTACCCCGCACTCGTTCGCCAGAATGTGGAAATTTTGCGTATAAAATTTTTCGACATCATCGATATTCTTAAATTCGCGGTACGCGATACATTTGTGGAAAGCATCGGGTGTCCAAGTACCAAGGTGTATACCGGCTGCGAGCAAACTGGAAGTTCCACCGTGCAACGCCCGTGCATCACCAGAACCTCCTGATCGTACGTATTCCTGTGCGTTCTTTAAGGCCGGCCCACCCAATGCGTCCGGAACGTCAGTTCCACCATCCTCAGAAGCAGATATTTCTACGGTACTCTCAGTGTGCAGGCTCACGATGCGGTAAAGGTCAGATTTGCACTTCATAAGAATCTGGCAAACGGCCTGAATCAGCAAGGTTTTACACTTATCGGCAGTAAGCTGCAACGGAAACAAACACGAAAATTGAATTGTGTTACCCGAAAATCCGATTATCTATGGTAAGCTTGCGTAAAACGGCGCAGTACATCATTGAAACTATGTCCTGGAGTTTCCATCAACAATATCTTTAGAAGGTACGCCTGCACTGGAGCTATTACACAACATGGCCCACCGTCTCGCTGCACCAAAGCCGACGGCTCGTAGTCGCTGAAGGAGAACCCTAAAGGCAAAGAAAACAGTTTAACAACATCGATCTATTCATCGACACTCAGTGTTAGTAGTGGAGGATGGAAATATTACGTATCAATTCACATCACGACAGTATAAAAAAGCGTACCTTGCAACCACCGTCGAAATACATCGTTCTTGATCGTAGTGCCCCAGAGAAGTGAAAACAATTCTTTCGAAATCGTTCTAGTGCCGTGGTCGCTATCGGCAACACTCGACGATCCTGGGTCATCTATAACATTTGCCGCACTTGTAGTAGCACTTGGCGAAGCTGAGTAGTCTCCCATCAGGGAACGAGGCTTGGCTTTGGCACGTACTGAGGATTTAGCGGCCCTTAAGATTTATACAATCGCGCAAACGTTATGTCCGACGGCAGCGGTTGCTGACAACTGTAATTCGTAGCGTGCAAAAGAGTCCTCCAAATATGGCTTGCACACACATGGAAGGGATGAGTCAACAGCAATTTCAACGATGACCGAATTATTTGTATATCAAAAAGTTATCGTAGCAAAACGACACGATTGCTACAGCCAACAAGCGATGACAGATACGAGCCCTACAGGGTTTTGTGAAACGGAGATCATCTATACAATAGCACTACACAGCGAATGTAGAAGTATTGAAGGGGCAAACATGTGTGTGTATCATATGCAATTACTTTATTTTCCCACTGCAACAATTTGTTTCTGATTATGGCGAAAATACTTTTCCCGTTTTTTTTCGACCCTTGCCTTTGTTTACAGCCCGTTTTATAGCGCACGCATCACTAGGTAACGTATGAACGCTTTTTTAGCACAATGCAGTTACTTCGAAACGCCTTTATAACAACGCGCGAAAAAACTGCGAGCGGATTCCTTAAATCTGAACGTCAGAGCCTGTGTACCATGATTGGTTGAACGCACCGTTCTTACGATTTTTTTTTTAATTTTTTTCCCGATGCGGGAAAACAACCTGTTTCTCCCCCCCGTCAGGATCCTGTCTGGCATAGAGGGAAGCAGGAATGCGATGTATCATCGCATTTTATTCAGATAATATATATACATAAATACATAAAGCACATATTTACAAATAGTTGTACATTTAGCCACATTCGCAAGTCGCGGATGTAGTCGTATAGACGGGTTCTTACGACATTATGATACAAAGTTTGACAAATTGTGTTCCTTGATTGGTTAAAACATATGTTGCTATTGACTATTCGTTATTATATAGAAGTATCATGATACTCGTGGGCATACATACTAGCTGCAGGCCAGGACCGTTCGGCGATTGAAGTTGCCGGATAACGAGCCAAAAGAAATATACATTGCTCATTATATGGTTTATGATGTAACCATACATCCCGAGCAGTGTATAACAGAACAAAGTCGCTTTAACTCTATATAAAGTGCGGTTGATTCTGCCGGGCCACACCAAGCGCAAATCGGACCGCAAAAACGACATTTCGTTTGCGCTTCGTGTGGCAGCAAAAATATAAAAACGAAATGTCAGGCGTGTTTACATTCGTGTTTTTGGTCCGAGAAAACAGAAATAGAAGAGAAATAAATTGATTTCTGAATATATTTTTCTGTTCTTTTTCCATTTTGTTACTAGACCAGCAAATAAGAACTTAAATAATCCTCTGTTTGTAAGCAAGCGTATTGTTGTTTGTAAACAGAGGTACCCCTTCACCGGTGCCAGATAAACGATAAAAGCAAATGATAAGCGCTCTCACCGGTAGAGGGCGCTAAGGCACCAGGTAGGATCGTTGACCGATCGGCGCGAGGGAGAGTGAAAACGACGAGTGCTAAAACAGACGGGAAGAAGAGCGAACGTTTTTTAACCGCACCGCACCGCATCGTTGAACAAAGTGATTGTTACAGAAAAGACGAATAAAACGCACCGGTAAAGGAAACCGGAACCGGTTATTCGCCCACTTTGTTTGAACGTCCGCTTAGGGTTTAAAAAAATCGCGGATCCCGCTGGAAACGGCAATATTAAAAAACGTTCGATTAGTTTTTTTTTTGCTAAAAGACATTCAAGTGTTTGGTTGAGCTTTGAGCTTGAGCTCGATAAAGAACATTCAAGTGGCCCTGAAGGGCGAACAGTGATTTTCTTTGGAGAAGAACATTCAGTGATTTCTTTGAACATGCAGTGAATTTCTTTGTGAATAGAGAATGAGTGAAAGAAGTAGTGACGCCATCGGGCCGACATCGACCGTCGATCGTCGACCGACGACCTTGGGTAAGATCACGCGGAAACCACACGTCGCGGTCATCGACGGATCGCCACCGGCGAGCATGGCGCCGACTCGCCAAGGAACGATGGCGCCTACTCCCGTAGGAACGATGGCGGAAGGCGAAGGCACGCCGTCCGCCATTTGCACAGCAAGCAGGGGCCCATCCTCTCGAAGCTCCGTAGGAGAACGGAGAAGGCTGCACGGAGCAGCCAGCGTCGGCAACACGGCCAACCTGCTCACGGTCGGTACCTCGAAACACCTGATTCGCCAGCAAACGTTCCCACCGTTGCAACCGTACGTGCGCACGCGCTACATGTCGTCCCAGGCGGAACGCGGTGCTTGCCCCGATGCGCTGCTCGAGTCGAACTTGAGCAGCTCTAGCACGAACAATCATCGCCATCCGCTGCAGCAACAACGGCAACAACGGCACCGTCACCGTCATCATGATCATCACCAGTCGGTGGACCACGCCGGGGCACCGGCGCCATCGCACGTTGAATCTCGCGCCCGCATCCTGTCGACCCGGAAGGACAGCATCAAACGGGAACCACAGCCCGACGGCACGTCCCAGCAGGGCGGTAGCAGCAGCAGCAGTAACAGCGGCGGTGGCCAGGGCAAGATCAAGGTGCCGAAATTGTCGCTCGGTCAGAAGGAGAACCTCGACCCTTCGATGCTAAAGCGTACGCTCAGTCAGCGGCGCGGCCCCGCCCCAGCGACCGTGGCGCTGCCACAGAAACCCGGCGACGCCCTAGGGTCGGCCACCGTGTCCGACATCGGCAAATCGTTCGTCATCAAAACGTGTGATCTGATGCGCCGAGGCTCGATGCCGGCCGATGCCATCATCCACGCCAAAGCGGATCAAGCGGATCGGTTCAGTAGTTTTGGAGAAAAAGCGGTACAGACAGACAGACAGACAGACAGATAAACAACCATTTATATATATATATAGATAGATGCGGTTGTAATTACTGTAATGTTGATAGTAATAGTGCATTGCGTCAGAAAGGTATGTCAACAACAAAACAGAATGTGCATTTTTCGTTTCTCGCAGATTTTTCGAAATCGGTCTCAATGTATTTACTTATGATTGAAATATACTTATACGATTCAGGGAAGTTATTGTATACCATAGGCACTGCATTGCATATAATATTTGTGAGGTTATTAGAGCAAACGAACTAAAATCTCACTAATTTGCAGATCTTTACTAACGTATAAGACACTTTGACTGTTTCTCCTAAGGCCAGCCTTACGAACAGTTACGACAAACATTTAAAGCGATAACTCATTGAATGTATTTCACTTATAAAAGAAACCTTTTCAATTTACACTCCTTTTTACATTTGTTTTCGACAGGAGAATGCCGTACATGCACCACATTACATACAAGTAGCTGCGTTAATAACATTGTATGTAATGGAAAC
>NC_071287.1:3167669-3176167 GCF_943735745.2 Anopheles bellator
CTCCGGAGATGTCACTTCAGGCGATATTGCATTGCAGATCGCAGCGTTTGGACCGGCCTTAAGACGCATGTTCCAAGAGCTTGAACAAAATTGACATGCAACCCTGGCCAAACTGAATTTTTCAATAAAATTAATTACATCTTATCTATGACAAAGAATTAGATAAATCAAAGATTTTTTTGTGTTGATTTTAATCGGTGACCCTCATCTCAGCCTCAATACTATGCTTTGGGAAATGTGATGGTCATTGGTTCATCTTGTATGTCCTTCTTTAAAAAACAAAAACGTATAGGATTTCAGATTTGTGTATACTTATATCGTTGTCAATTCAAACGAAAAACCAGTCTTGAGCGACTGATGGATTAAAATATTATAAAGTTAAGCCCGAAACTCCTATTCAGTACTGTCCGGTACGATTTCTTGCAAGTGTTGTCAGTTCGCCTTTCTGTACATTAAATGTCCTATATATCAACAATCCAAATTGCTGCGACCCAACCGGACTGTCGCATACTCTTTAGTTCAAGATTATTATTTAGATTAAATATAAATACGGTGCGGTCCGTTCTTCTAAGACTAAAAAAAAGGTATACTTTGATTGGTTGAGTTTACTAATATTATATGTGGTATTGTCATGATTTGTAAAACTGTGGCCTGACTGATATAATCATTACTTCTGCAGTATACGTTGTGGTACGGTACACTTGCGGATAAGTATCGCCTGCTCCTACTAAAGCAATTCTGTGAAGGATAACTGTTTATAACATCTACAGTCATAAACGGCGAACCTTGAACGAAGGGCGCGATTTTTGACACTCTTTCGACCAGTTTCATGTTCATCAATACATGTTCACGCTTGTGTAACTGTGGGGCTACATCAAGCGTAACGTAATGATTTTGACATTAACGATTAATGCCAAACTGCTGCGGCGCTGTCAAAACGTTTGCGGCTCGCGCGAGGCCTAAACCCGAGCGTAATAATTTTTTTCATACGCTTTGCTTACAAACAGAGAATAATTTATGTTTTTATTTGCTGGTATAGCAACAAAATCGGAAAAAACAGATAAAAAAATTCAGAAATCAATTAATTTCTCTTCTATTTCTATTTTCTTGGACCAAAAACACGAACGTAAACACGTTTCACGTTTCGTTTTTATATTTTTGCTGCCACACGAAGCGTAAACGTTTTGACATTACAAATTAATTTTACGCTAGTTTTCACGCTTCGTGTAGCCCCCTAGTAATGACAGCGGTACCACACATGTTAAATTTTTTACGGCATCTTGTAAATACACCATATTGGCTTTAAATCGATGTAGATATTCCTCGGTTGCTGTGGCGTAGTTGGTTAAGTGCCTAGTTAATGGTTAGTTGCTAAGTTTGCATGTACAGTCATATACTGTCCGGCCACACGATACGCAACGAAATGTTTGTGGCATTTCAGAAAAATGCCAAACTGCTGTGCCTGTGCGCCTGTGCTGTGTCAAAACGTTTGCATGTTTTTGCATACTTTTTGCTGTTTGCTTACAAACAGAGGATAATTTTAGTTCTTATTTGCTGGTATAGCAACAAAATCGAACGGAAAAAGATATTCACGAATCAATTTATTTCTCTTCCATATCTATTTTCTCGGACCAAAAGCACGAACGTAAACACGTTTCACATTTCGTTTTTATATTTTTGCTGACACACGAAGCGTTACAAATTGGCATTACAAATTAATTTTACGCTAGTTTTTACGCTCCGTGTGGCCTCCCAGATACAACTTGTTTACAAACAGAGGACAATGTATGTTCTTATTTACTGGTTTAGTAACAAAATCCTAAAAAACAGAAACAAATATTCAGAAATCAATTTATTTCTCTTCGCGTTTTCATATTTTATGTTTCTTAAACACGTTTGACATTTTGTTTTTATATTTTTGCTGCCACACGAAGCGCAAACGAAATGACGTTTTTCCGGTCCGATTTGCGCTTCGTCTGGCGCCCCAGATAAGCAACGAACCTTAAACGAAGGGCGCGATTTTTGACACTCTTTCGACCAGTTTCGTGTTCATCAATACATGTTCACGCTTGTGTAATTACAGCGCACCAGGTACCACACATGTTAAAATTTTCTACGGCATCTTGTGAATCCGCCATATTGGCTTCAAATCGATGTAGATATTCCTCGGTTGCGGTGGCGTGGTTGGTTAGGTGCCTAGTTAATGGTTAGTTGCCTAAGTTTTCGCAGGCAATAAAGTGTCTCTTAACAAATCAATTCGTCTTTCTAAAGCGTGCGTGCATGGCTTGCAACAAGGGTCAGTGAAATAAAGATATCGTTATAGTTTTCTTGATCGCCGTAAAGGAAAGTTAAAGAAGCTCCGGTAGGAATTCATTGTTCCTGAAGAAAAAGTAAGTACGCATTGTTAATTTATCAGATTAGTCATACATAACGAGGAATATAATTGAACACTATGTAGGTTATCGTATAAGTAGTCCCTTTTTTCGGATTTTCATATTCCTCTATGCATGTCGAGCATTTTAGAGATGAATATTGGAGTTACCGTCCACTCAAGATAGTAAAGAAATTTTCGGAAATATATTGCTCGAGTGTGGAAGTTTCACGTGCAGCGCGTAATAATTGGGATGATCAAATGAATCTCCTTCAGTTTCAGGTGCCCCAACTATTAGGATTGATGAAAAAATTGCATCAACGAAGATTTAATATCTAGTGTAAATTGTTCATATTCTACCATGTTCTTTTTAAATTAAAGTCAGTTGCCGGCTAGAATCGTCAAGCCTTGCCTACATAAAGTCATTGTGATACGCAGTTGTAGTTGCTGTGCTCGTTAAAACGCTTTAAGAACGACGCATTAGATGTACAACGACAACACCTCTCTAGGTGTTTTGTATATGTGCTGTCATTTTACGAAACACGGCTACGGAATATATAGTTACGATCGCAGGGCATCTATTGCGGTTGGGTTCGGGATGCCGTGAGGCCCAGGAATCTTTCGGGTCATTGCGAAAGACTAAGGTTATGGCAGTGGCAGTGGCTACGAGCTACTCTTGGGTACCCTTCGGGGATCATCTCTAATTCAACGATCGATCGCATTAGCAACAATGAAATTTTAAAGGTCAATAACCATAAGTATCCGCATAGTCAGAATTTCTGTGGCTCGTCCGTAGATTGTATAATAATTTCAGTCTGTTAACATTGATAGTAAATACGGCCCGGTCCGTTCTTCTAAGTTTAAAAAAATATAGAGATTGTATTATTATATTTTTAAATTATTGATACGAAAAAGGGGATGAACAGGCGCGTTGCTACCCCTCCGACGTATTCTCAGTGATCACGAGAAGTGATAGGGGTCATCAGGTGGGGTTTTCTCCTATCGCGTACAATAATAAATAGTCAGTTTAAGAGATGCTTCAGTATTGTCTATACTGTAACTGTAATTGATACTGAAAAATATTACCACGCAGTTCTGTTGGTGAGGGTGAAAGTAGTTTACTTATTTTACGTTCTTAACGAATTAAAGGACACTGACTAGATTTCGCCAGGAATGTGGTATCAGTAAGAAATTGACTTTATTTTACGTAATATGTGCATTCTGTGGACTCGTTTGTTGTATCTCTGTTGTAGGTTACTCTCTTTGGTTGGTTTGTGTAATTAAGTAAGCTTAGATTAGTAAGTGTGACTAAGTAGTAAGGACTGATACTTCTATAACTTTGAAACATATATTCGTTCGAAAAATTTATTCAATTGAGTATGATACGAAATATTAAATGAATTTTTTTTTTCAGAATCAAGATGCAAATTGATAGCATTAAGACATAAAATCACAATTTCATACTGGGTTCTGTGTAATACTTCTTTGTTCCAATTCTTATTCCTTATTCTAATAAATTATTGGAATAAGACTCAAATGGGAATGACAAATGAGAAGAGAATGCTTATATTGTTTTCTCAAATTATTTTGCAGAAGTTTAACTGGACATCTATTGCACGAGTCGGCACATACACCAACATCAATACACCTAGCGAATGAATCTTTGGTGTAGAATACTTTCTTTGAGCTGAAGTCGGCTTAATCAACGTGACATCGCTGCCTGGCATCAATCAATTGAAATACGAAAAAGGGTGTTTTTGAAAATAACGGTACTTAAAAGTCACCCTTAATCAATCGTAAATGCAAATCACACATCAAATTATTAATTTTTCTTACTTCTGTTCTGTTCTTGTTTGTTTCATAATCAAGGAAGGCCCTGTACACACGATTTATGTTTCTCCGGATACAACAACGAAATTGGTAGAAATTTCCCAAAAGTAATAAGCAAATATGAATGATTTTATTGTTGGTGGTAAATATCGTATAATCCGTAAGATTGGCTCGGGTTCGTTTGGAGATATATACCTTGGTATCAACATAACAAATGGGGAAGAAGTCGCATTGAAAGTAGAAAGCATACTTGCCCGCCATCCGCAGTTAACGTACGAGTACAAGCTGTACAAAGTGTTAACTGGCGGTGTCGGCATTCCCCATATACGGTACTTTGGTCAGGAGCGAAGTTACCATGTGTTAGTAATGGACTTGCTTGGGCCATCGCTGGAGGACTTATTCAATTTTTGCAGTCGTCACTTCACAATCAAAACTGTGCTGATGCTTGTTGATCAAATGATTGGAAGGTTGGAATATTTGCACATGAAAAACTTCATACATCGCGACATCAAACCTGATAACTTTCTAATGGGTATCGGCCGCCACTGCAACAAACTATTCTTAATTGACTTTGGCTTAGCAAAAAAGTACCGTGACTTTCGCTCACGTATTCACATCACCTATCGTGAAGATAAGAATCTTACTGGAACAGCACGCTACGCTTCGATTAATGCTCACCTTGGTATTGAGCAGAGTCGCCGAGATGACATGGAATCACTAGGTTATGTGATGATGTACTTCAACCGTGGCTCATTACCCTGGCAAGGACTGAAAGCAACTAATAAGAAGCAGAAATATGAAAAGATATCGGAGAAAAAGATGTCAACTCCAATCGAGGTACTGTGCAAAGGATTTCCGGCAGAATTTGCTATGTACCTCAACTATTGTCGCAGTTTACGATTTGAGGAAGGACCTGACTACATGTATCTGAGGCAGCTGTTCAGGTAAGCTGTTATTATTTGTGTATGGTTTAACATTTATTATTGAAAGTTCTTATAAGTATGAAACTTTGACTATTATGTTAGAAAGACGGAGTTATAGTAAAGTATCTTACCGCAGCCTTTCAATTATTATTCCGTAGAATCTTGTTCCGTACGCTTAATCATCAATATGATTATACATTTGACTGGACAATAATGAAACAGCGCGCAATGCAACAAAGTAATAGCAATCCGCCTGCAGTAACATCCGGTGAAAGTAAAAGAGAAGAACGACGTGATAAAGATAAACTGTCCAGCGATACAGACGAATAAGGCATTTGCAGTTCCGAACGGCAAGTATTTAGCAAGTTATGCATAAACAGAATGATGAAAGAAGGGTTGAGAACTACTGTAAAGTACTAGAAGTAAAGAAGTAACTATTCACATTAAAGCAACTGAATAAGATGCACATGCAAAAGTAGTAGAACTGATGATAACACATAACTAACATTTTAAGTTAAATTTCGTCGAATAGAAGTATCAAGAAGAAATTACACACCTTCTAGGTACTTTTACATACTCTCATATGAAAAAAAAATAAGAGAAAACGAAAAATATAATGCATTAGTGATCAAAAAGCATTCAACAACCACTTCACCAAACAGTTCCTTGGGATGTACTGGATATGCATAGGCCATCGTACAGTTCGGTCAGGATGAAGTGAACGAAAGAAATATCTTTCAAATCTTTTGGTTTATAATCGCCACAAAATAAGGGCGACAAGAACATTTTCATAATAATTTGTTGTGTTTATTGTAATGACAAATTATTTTACGTTCAGTTACTTCTTCTTTTCTCTTTATATTTATATAGAGATTATATATAAAGAGCGTCAGAAATTTGGCCGTTCGCGGCCGAAGGTATAATAAATTAATATTGCGATGTTTCTGAAGCAACCTGAGACATATAAGAGGGTGCGTCAATAAATTTATACTTTATTAAAAAAAATATGTTATAACAAAACAGACAACCCGAAAAGTCTCAAATTTATTGACTAACCTTCGTATATGTACATAGATGAAGGTGTTACAATTTTGCATAATTCACGGTCTTTTGCTTGACATAGATAAAAATGAGGATCCCTCTCATCACAAAACCCTAGGATCATCATAAACCTAAGGAAACTAAAATAACCTCCTATTTTGCCTCTATTTATATTTCCTTTCCACATAAAAGTTTTATCGTGGTGACTGCTGTTGTAATTCACAAAACCCTTGTATTGATATAACAATACGTATCTCTGTTCATAAACAAAGAATTTTGTTCGCTTAATTAACATGACTTATACGCAATTCTACGGATTCGAAAGTCTTGATAGCCTATGTTCATTCTGATGCTCCCATTCGTATGTCTAATACACAACTTTGAAATGAATCATGTTTTTCTGCTTAAAATTTCTTACGAAATCACCAAACCACGTTTCTCAGATGGCGCGTATTAAGCGGGCTTGGTCCGTACACCTGAATTCCCTCGAAATTCTACTGTTAGTCACAGATAAAAAATTACTGAACAGATGGTCGACTTTGCTTGCATATCCCTACCTTGTAACTTACCGAGGAAGCACAATTTAAACATACAAATAAACGCAATGGAAACCAGGTTTTCGTTTCGGACACACTAGCGAGTTAGCTCGAGTCACGGAAATATGGTCACCCTTATCGGTGGCTGCGATGCTAATGGGTTTGAGCTTGCTGGGCTCGCATTTCTGCTCCCCCAACCCTCTTATCCAGCTTCCATCACTAGCATTCAATACGCCCATTGTTGTTGATTTTGATGTTCCATATTCGAAGTTGATGTTTCACCGGAGAAACATTATTGGCGAGCTGTGTACCGCTTCTTTGTTACGGTCACCTGAAAGCATAGCCTTAATTAATAATATTCATCGATCATCGGCTTTACCCTCGGCGCCCCTTCGAGCAGGCCCCGCGAAGGAAGGGCCTATTCGCTCGTCGGACCGGCAGCGAAACA
This sequence comes from Anopheles bellator, assembly GCF_943735745.2. Lineage (NCBI taxonomy): Eukaryota > Metazoa > Arthropoda > Insecta > Diptera > Culicidae > Anopheles > Anopheles bellator. Next base: position 3,174,819 of record NC_071287.1, read on the forward strand.
AAGTGGGAGCTCTGCCCGAAAAGTGGCCTCGAGCCTCTCTAATACCTCCTGGCCACGCGTCTCCTACGTGTTGCGTGGCTTCTCGCGGCGTCCTTCAGGTGGACTTGGGTTCGGCGCATCGGTCATCGGTCGTCTTATTAGCTTCGGGCTGATGCTTGTCAGTATCTGCGATGCCTCCTTTCGGTACTCCAAGGTTCGCCAAGTTCAGTCGCGGGAATCTAGGGAAGATAGAAAGGAACGGGAAGGGGATTTCGAAGCCACTGGATCGTGGGTCTCTATGGTTTTTCCGAAGCGGGAGGCAGCAGCACCTTATATGCCTAAGTGCATGGGGCGATCCTTTTTCTTTTAGCTTGTGCGGTTGACGTTGATGGAGGAAGCGTTGTTCGAGGTGGTCTTCTTTGGGACCATTGATTCATCGTGTGCTGGGGATATTCGAACGTTGGCGTTGTTCTTTTATTGACTTGGGTATCCCTGCGACTGTTATGGGGGTTTTCGGGGGGGCGGTGCTGGTTGGTGCAGCAGCAAATGTTCCTTTTGAGCCACGTTTACTGCTACGATTTTCAGTATGGTCTCCGTCCTTTACTTCGACCGACCGCACCTGTCCGTCCGGAGCGGTTATGGCCTTCATCACCCGCCCTCAAAACTATTTAACGGATGGGGCGTTGTCGTCGGTGAGGACAACGACGTCGTCTTCCTTCAGCGGCTCGGTCTTATTGGTCCACTTCTTTCTTTTCAACAGAGTGGGCAAGTAGTCCCGTTTCCAGTGGTCCCAAAACAGTTCGGTGTAGACCTTGGATTTGGTAGTAGACCTTGGACCCGCTGTAATGATGCAGGATGGGTTCGTCGGTCGGGATGTGGAGCAAAGGATGATGGTTCAATGTGCAAGCGCAGCCCGCAGCCAGCCGGGCGGGCAGCACCACGCTCACCTTCTGGGTGGCGTTAGGGTGCCTCCGCAGGTGCACGCTGGCCGGATCGACGGCCTCACCCTTTGGCAGCAGCGCCGACAGTCCCGCTGCCACCAGCTCGGGTGTGGCCTCGTGGTCGAGGCCGTTGGCGATCACCGTCGCCTTCGGGCCTAGCAGGGTGGTGCTGCCGGCCTCCCCAACTAGCGCGCGGATGATTGCGGCGCACTCCGCTGCATCAGCCCTCCGTTTCACCTCCACGAGCATATGGCCTTGGGAGCTCTGGTGCACCCTCCGCTGGGCCAGCTTGACCGCTTCGCTGCCCCGCACTCTGGCAAAAAGCGATGTGTACGTCTCGCCCTCTGCCGGCGCGACACTCACGACGTCGCGCTGGAGGCGGCTGCTCCAGCCCCGCTGCGATGGGCGCTGCTGCTGTTGCTGCTGCTG
>NC_071287.1:3176367-3182223 GCF_943735745.2 Anopheles bellator
CGTGTTTGTGGATCGCCATCTCTGGTTCGCTGTAGCTGCTATCGATCTGGTAGTATCGATCAAGATCACTCTCGACCGATCGAAAGGCTGGGACCTGCTCCGAGATCGGCTTGCGGTCGCTGCTTGGACGGTCGCGGCTCCTGGCTCGATCCTCGTTTGCGTCCTTGCTCGTTGGAAGGCATTCTTCAACGATAAGAAGAAAAAAAATTATTACTTTAACCATCACCATCCGTAGGCATTTGCCCAATCGGATCGCTTGGATTCACTCAGCACTCTCAGTCTCAGACTCACGACTCAGTCTATCCAGAATCACTCTCTCAGAAACTTTCCCCACCGTATTCAGCATACATAATACTTGCATACTTGGTCGGTTATTACCTTTATGGTAAATCGCAGTGCGGCATAGTTGCTTGCCATGTATTCTTCTGAGACTCTCCAGGATTGTTCATCCGTTAGCTCATTACCTATGAAGGTGATGTCTATGAAAGAGGTGTCACCTCGTGTGCCATGGTCTAAAACGGTCGGCATGTTACCCGTGCTGAGCAGCCGCATTTCAAGTTGTTCTGAGATTGCCAGGAGCTGTTCGCCTCTCTGGTTAGTTATGCGACTGCCCCACTTCGTAGCCAGAGGCGTTGAAGTCACCTCCTATCACTACTTTCTTTTCACCATGTGCTATTGTTGTGATGAGATCGAACATTGCTTCTGTACATACATTGTAGTCTGTACTTGAAGTTGTTGCTGGTTGAAGTTTATCTGAAAGTATTCAGATTTGGGTGTATAATCCGGTTCTTCTGATGAAATTTAGTAGTTTACGTTCCTGGTTGGGATGGTTGGAGAGGATTTGGGATATGTCCTGGTCTATTTTACAAATGGATCTTTCTGTGGAGTATCCATAGCAGTCCACAAGTAAGTAAGTGGGCTACTGTAATGTCAGTTCCGCAGAACTGAAATAGAGGCTTACTGGATGGTGCTGGGCCTAATAGGTGTGAATGTGTTAGTCTGATGTGTCCTATTCTCAGCCGAGATAGGACTTTTTAGTGTTGGCTGGAGGTGTTGTCCGTCCAGGGGAGGATGGATGTGTTAATGTATCTGAGAAGTCGGGTGCTTTTGTTCCATTTTCGTTGCCAGTGATTGGAAATGTTTTCGGAGGTTATTTTCGAAGCTTCCCTTCGAGAGGGTGCTATTTGCATTGAGTCGGTTTGGAGTCTGCCTTGATTAGCGAGGTTGTCGGCTATTGTATTCCCTTGGATTCCGGAGTGACCGGGGATCCAACAGAGGGTCGTGTTTTGTGATAGGGTGTTTTCAAGGTGTTGTATAAAGGGGTCTTTTATGGATCCTTTTTCCAGGGCCTGTAGGACACTTGCGGAGTCAGTGAAGATAATGTTCAACTGATCCTCGCTAGTGTGTCTCTTGGCTGCAATAGTGAGGGCTATTGCTTCGGCTGAAAAAAATGAAGTGTGATAAGGGAGTCGGATTGTGCGATCCACTGTGTCTGAGTGGATACCACAACCTGCTGTGGGTATGTGAACGGAGCCGTCAGTGTAGATGTGTTTGTGGTTATTATTATGACTTAACACCCTATTGGGTGTTGAGTGGGATATCATTATGAGGACAGGTGTTATGTATGCCTAGGCTTACTGTGTGGTGTATGTTGGTGAAGTGTTTGTGGGTCCATGCAAAGTCCTTGAAGGGACTTGTTTTGAGCCCATTATCGTTAATACTTAGGACTTCTTGGAGATCGATAATTAGTGGTTGGTGTTTGTGAGTTAGCAGTTTTAGTTCATCAAGGTTTGTGTTAAGACCCCTGATGTTCCATGACATTGCTAGCTTGGGTGTTGCTATATTTGAATTATTAATTGCTTGGTGGGTTGTATGGTTTAGGGCTTAGGGCGATGAGGTGGGGGTTTAAGGGTTTCGTTTTGTTGGGTTTTTTGGGACTTTGTCCCTCGCCTTCCGAAGAGGACGATACTGGTCTCTTGACCGTCGCAGCAGGCTCGGGATGCATCTCTACATCCGTCTGCCTGCACTCCGACTCGGCTTCGGAGTCGCAGTTGGAGGGGGAGGAGGTGGGAGTAGTGGAGGATAGAGAGTGGGTTGGGGAGGAGACGGGGGGTGGAAAAGGGGGTAATAAGGGGGGTTTTCTGTTCGTTTTCTAGCTCGCTGTTACGTGCGCGTAACTGAGCATTTTCTGCTTTGAGTTCGCTAATTTCTTTTCTCATTAATTCCTGGTTTTTTAAAATGGTATCAAGGGTAATTTGGAGTTGGTTAATTTTGTCTTGCTCTTTATTCGGGTTTTCGTTATTAAGCCTTTCATTTACTTTGCTTACAAAGGTTGGGGCAGAGTTGGTGGTATTTGTATAGCTTTCGACAATTTTGCGAGCCTCGAAAGCACTCACTTTGTTGTCGATTTTAGTCTTTATTATTAAATTTTCTTTAATGTAGGCTTGGCAAATGCTTGCATTGGGTTTATGGTTGCCCTTGCATTGGTTACAGCAGGCAGCTGCGGAACAATCTCTGTGTGCTGCTTTGCTGCAATTGAAACATTTCTTTTCTGATTTACAATATTTCTGGGTGTGGCCAAAGCTTAAGCAATTGGCGCACAGCATCGGTTTTGGGTAGTAAGTGCGTGTTTGTACACTGTACAGTCCAATGTCGATTGAGCTTGGTACTCTGACCGCGTCAATCGTCAGCAGAAAAGAGTGAGTGGGGACAGAGGCCCCGTTCACTCTTTTGTGAAAACGGTAAATTTTTTTGACTTTTTGGCTTGCTAATTCTGATTGGATAGATTCATCAGACATACCCTCGAGATCTCTACAAAAGATCACGCACTGGCACGAGTTAAGAGTTGCATGCGGTTCAATGACGATAGGTTCGCCAGTTGCCGATTTTTGCATTTTCAGAAGACGGCTAAAATGTTTTTCGTTTTGGACGGTGATGAGATATTTTCTACCTTCATCGAAGGGTTTTCCGGTGACATTGTTATTTCCAGTGAAGGTGGTGATGGACTTTGCTGTTATGAAAGGTTGCAATTTTCCATTGTCTGTTCTTCGGAGTACCAATTATTTCACATCTTTTGATGTACCCAGAGGGTCCATATATGTTGGGATTATTCTCCCTCTATGGGTAGAACCCATAGCGGGAGAAAAGTGGTCCGCGCCCGGAGTTGCTTTAAAGTAAGGTGGAGATGCTTCCATTTCGTCTGAGAAAACTACACCCTCGTCTGGATACTGCTCGTAGTCCTCAAATATTGATTGCATACCAGGGAAGTGGGTCAACAATGCAATAAGGTTGGCCAGATTCAGGGTTCCAGATTGTCCGTCAATCATAACGACAGGGACTTGGTCTGCCTTGCAAAGGTCCTCTACGATCAGTTTCATGTTCTTACATCTTGGGAGGACCATTCCCTGGCGCTCTGCGTACACATCGTTGGGAAGATTCTCTTCGATAAGAGTTCTACCTATGAAAAACTTTGATAAAGAACTCTTTATCCCCAGAGTACAGTAGTAAGTCACTTTACCATCAGCACCCTTCTTTTGGAAAATTGGCGATGATGTACTTGCTGACCCCTTCGAGAACCTGGCCATCACCCTTGTAGCTCCTCTCAACGCATTCACTTCTTCCGTCAGTACAATTGTCTCCCATGTGGAGGCAGTGAAAGGGGTTTCGACTTCATTACTTCATTATCATTTACCGTTTTCACTTGTGCACTCTCTGCCTTGCCGTGGAGTTTCATTCCGCTCTTGTCAAACTCAATTCGGAGGAACTGTATAGCCTCCATGCCGAGAATGACATCGTATCTCATGCTGTAAGTAGGTACGATGTAGAATGTTGTATTCGGCAGAACTTCGTTCATTACCTGGGTTTCTTTTGTTGCTACGCTTTCTATTGTGGCATTGGGATGGTTGACGTTAATAATCGTGTACGGTCCTGAATAGACCGGATCAAGTTTTCTACGATTCTCGATCGCTATCCAAACTGTGTCACCTATGTTTGTCTCAATTGGTTTTGATTTCCCTTTGCTGATTGTGTTTAGTTTTGCCTTATCGAGTAGTTCTCTAGCTTTCTTACTTGCTGTCTGAATTTTGTACTTGAATTCGGTGATGTATGAATCGGTGTTGTACATAAGGTCTATTGTAGCAGTGAGTTTGCTGGTTAACTGGAATGGTCTTCCATACATTAACTCGAACGGGCAGTAATTATGGCCAGTATGTGGCGTGGTATTGTAGCAAAACGCGTAGAATGGCAACCAAGAATCCCAGTCGTCGTGCTGTTCATTAGCAAAACTTCTAAGATATTCGTTTAAACATCTATGATTACGTTCTAAGCTTCCAATCGTTTACCTACCGGAAGGTAAGCTGTTGAAAATCTATGCTCAACTTAGAGCAGAGTATTCATGTGTTTGAAAACTTCGTTCCGATATTCGGTTCCCATGTCCGTTTTCATTATGGACGGGCAACCGTGTTGGAGTAAGAAGTGTTCCACGAATGCTCTTGCAAGCGTTGTAGCTTGTTTATCTACAATAGGTGCGAGAACAACGCATTTGGACAATTCGCATTGGATTGTCAGTGCATATCTGTTGCCTCTGTTTGATTTCGTAAATGGACCTATAGTATCCATCGAAATCATCTGGAAGGGTAGATTGGGTGTTGTCGTGTGCGTTTGCATTTCCTGTGTTTTAATTTCCTGTGTGGGCAAGACCACAGATGGTGCGCTTCTCCGCGATCTCCGACGTCCGCGATCTTACCCAAGGTCGTCGGTCGACGATCGACGGTCGATTTCGTCCCGATGGCGTCACTACTTCTTCCACTCATTCTTATAACAGCTTTCATCAACACATTATTTTATCGTAGATTATAATAGTTCTTTCTCCTTTATTTTTACATTCAGCTGATATTCACTTTCTTCTCCCCGGCTAAATCGCCGGCCATGCGTAGGATAACTTGAAGTCTTCTTGACTCTCTATTTGCGAATGTTCTCTCTTCTGCTCATTCTCTTTCTTTTATAATTATTCGCGTGCTTGGTGTTGTCTTTCGCTTGCGATCCACCGGTCACCGGTGGATGCTACTGCTGATACCACAACCCTATTTATATGAGTGGTGGGTATCGGATTCTCTTTTACTTTCTTTTTCGCCTTTGCGCTATTGGGTCGTCTGCGGTTAAATTCGCCACATTCTCTATTCACAAAGAAATTCACAGTTGGTCGTCAGTTGGATCTCTTGTGAACCTAGGTGAAGGTAACGTTGGTGGTGGTACTGACTTCACGGTTCTCCCCGGCGAATTTTGATGAACAATGAGGACATTGATGTTGTTGTTGTATCGATACTACTTCTATGCTAATGCAGATTAAAATCGTACTTCTTGTAGAAGGTCTTTTCGAAGGCCAGACTATGGTGGACCTGGGAAGTTGAAACCTCCGGTGTATCCACCAGAGCTGACCTTGTGACTCGCAGTGGATTGCTTATCAAGAAGTGGCCCGCTTCTGTTTATTGGGTTTCTCTATTATTGTTTATTAGGTTTTAATTGTAATAGCGAATCTATTTTATCCATAAGTTGAGAAATTAGCTTCTACCTGTAATTCTATCTCTAAGTATCCCTTTTTCTAATACCTCCCCGCTAGTTCCTTCTCATTCGTGGAAAATTATGCCGCGGTAGGGAAGGATGGATTTCTTTTGAACCTAGTCTCCCAGTGGTAGTGGTGTCTGTAGCGCGCAGTGTCCAACGCTCACGTCCACCAGCGCTTCTCGCCTCGCCTCAAACACTACGCCGAGCGATCCAGCGCGCTCCGTGTCGTGGCTTGCCCGACGGCTTTCCCGACGGCTTGCCCGACGGCTTTCCCGACGGCTTTCCCGACGGCTT
>NC_071287.1:3182723-3182888 GCF_943735745.2 Anopheles bellator
GTCATGAACCCTCTTCATCCAGTACCCCTACCCTTTCGTACCCCTCGTAACGTATTCATGTGATCTTAATAAACACTTATTCGCTTTTTCTTCTCCTTTTATTGTCACCGATTCGTCGACCGTCTTGTTCGGAGTCTCGCACTAGACTACCTCACGATCGCCAGG
>NC_071287.1:3182988-3184760 GCF_943735745.2 Anopheles bellator
CACTAGACTACCTCACGATCGCCAGGTTCTCTCTCTCGCTCGCCTCCGTCCACTCTCTCACTTTTCACTTCGACTTCATTCCCACTCTCACATTCATACCCCTCGTTTCGGATCTAAATATTCATTACACTGGGTTAAAATTTTATCACCTTTATTTATTATTTATAAAAAAACACGATAAAAACACCACTTTTCCATACATACATACTTTTCCACCGTCCTATGGCACCGCAGCCCTATGCAGCACTGTTTCATTTATGAAGACCCGTCGTTTGGTTCGGTCATCCGTCGTCACCTGAAAGTGAAATAAAGTATCAATATTCTTTACCATTGATGGAAAGATGGGTTTATGATACTTACCAAGCTGTGTAGAAACGATTTCGGCAGCTACAACAAGCAAAGGAAACAGATTGTTCGTGCACGGAGCACGGTTTTCACGGGAGAGCGTCTTTTTAAAATGTTCACATCTTTCACCAGAATAGCACGTCTATCTCTCGCTAGAGTTTTAGGCGAATAGAACGATCGGGTCCCGGTACCGCTTGTACGGGCCCGATCGCGCAGAGCCCGAGTCACCCACGCAGGGCGCTCGGCACTCATTCGGGCCTCTGACCCGGCGGTTTCCGGCCACCGCGTGTCCGCGTTGACACTCTGGTGACGGCTGGCCGTTACCGCCGTTACCACCGCGACTGACATGCCGCGTCAGTCGCGGTGAGCCCCTTGCAGCAGATTTAGCACTCGCTTGTGCTAAACCACAGATTAATATCGAAAAACTACGCCACTCTGCGCGAACATGACGAGTGTGACACGTGCATCGCACATGTAACCAAACCCATAGCGGTCAAGAATCAAGCGAGTGAAGACCATTTCCTTCAACCTAGGGAAGAAAGAGACGCACTCGGCCATCTTACTGATTCCTTGTAAGTAGGCTATAACAGATGCATCATTAATTCTGTCAACCCTCGTGCAGATGACATACTGGTACGCCTTTATGCGGTTTTCGAGGAATTTTGTCATGTGTTGAGCATTGTTTGGGTCCGGTGTTTTGATCATCATGAGGAGCGCACTATATGCCGCTGCTCTCAAGAAAGATCGAGTCTTCAACACTTTCTTTCCCTCATCGACTTTGAGAATTTCCGGATTGTGTTTATCCTCTCCTTCTAATACAAACGTGATTCCGTTGTCGGGGTACTGCTCGTAATCCTCAAACAGGCCGATCATCCCCGGGAAGTGTGTCAGGAGGGCGATCAGATTGGCAAGGTTGAGCTGTGGTCCTTGACTATCAATAGCTACAAGGAGCAGCTGGTCAACCTTTGCGCAATCCTCGACAACTTTTTTCATCGTCTCGCACCTCGGCAACACCATTCCGGTTACAGCTGCATACAGCTCCGGATTGATATCATCCTTGATTAAGAAAGCTCCCGTATAAAAGTTCGACAAAGAGCTTATTATACCCTTCGGTGCATAATACTCGGTTACACCGTTTCTCTCCCCCTTAAAAACCGGAGCGTGGAAGAACGTATTCTTTTCTCGCTCGAACTCAGCCATTACCCGCGTCATCCCAACCAGAGCATTGACTCCTTTGCTCTCCTGGATGCTCTTCCATGTGGCCTGAGTGAATTTGTCCATCTCGATCTACAGTACTTTCCTTTGCTTCAAGAGAACCGCTAGTTTGTTTATATTTTTAGATGAATCGCGATCTTTGATAACTGAGAGCGATCTTTGATCACTCTCTTTTGATATCGCGTTGCACCTCAGCATACCAGGATGTGGAC
>NC_071287.1:3184960-3210950 GCF_943735745.2 Anopheles bellator
TCAAATAGCGCGCTCAATGTTCGCTCGCCAATTATCAAATTTACCATGGTGCCATCATACATGCCACCGTCTTCGTCGGCAACGACAATGTTGCTCACGGCAGTTGCAATGTTCGGGCATTCCTTTGACTGATGCCCCGTCGCACCGCACGTGTAACATCGTGGGATTTTGGGTCTCTTTTGGCACTCTTTCGCCATATGCCCTATCGCCCAACAGGTGTAACACCGTGGACCTTCGGTTCTCTTTGTTCTCGGTGACGACTCTCTCTGTCTGGCCTGCGCTGGTTTTCTCGGTGACGACTCCTCGAAATCAGCCCAAAATCTGCCCGAAAAAAGTGGCTTCGAGCACAAGCTCTCTAGTATCTCCTGGTTAGTTTGCCTCTCGACTATTAGAGGCCTATCCCAAGGAGGGGAGAGCGGTTCTGTCGTCTTTTCGGATGATGGACAGAGCAACCCGGGTTGAGATCCAAACCTAACTCTACTTCGATTAGCAATGAACTTCTCGTTTCGAATTTGGGAATGTTTCTGAATTTATTTGGCCAATTTCACCGCTTATATACTAGTTCAAACAAAGGCGCACGCACGGCACGTTGACCTGCTGCATTTGCTGTCGGTCCTAAGCTGCTATCTCTCTAATCGCTATCTATCGTATCTCGTATCCTTCCGATGGGCCCGGTCTTGATCAGAACCGGATTAATGCGGTTCTCAAATTTGTCCGAAACCGTACCGCACGTGCGGTGAGTTGGTCGCACTTGGTCCTGCGCTGATCGTTTTTCCCTCTCGTTCTGGCGCTCTCGAGGCGTTCGCTCTCCGCGCTCGGATAGTGCGGTGCGCCCGATCCCTAACTAACACTAACTATGCTTGCTCTTCGTGCTCGCTCACGCCTGCGCTTGATCCTGGATTTCGCCTCTCGCTTCGATAGTGCGACGCGCCCGATTAACCCGCGCTCGTGCAGTAACAACCCTTGTATTGCTGTGGCGAATAAAATGTTTATTCCGAGATCCACTCAAAATGGATGTACAAATTTCACTCTTCTAAGATATTTCTGTGTGGGCTTTTTGTCCCGAACATAGCGCACATATGGGGCTCAGTTTGGGCGATCGATCAGGAGCCACTGGGTTGCATTTGCAACAATCTCAAAGACAAAGGAATTTGCGATCAAATGGCTGCTTGGTAGATCAGGGATCTGAGAACAATTAATTTCTCACCCGTCTCTTGACCGCTTGGCTTTGGTTACATGTACGATGCACGTGTCTTAAGATCTTTAGTTCAATTGTGCTTCTATCCATTCCAGTGCAGCGCGGAGTGTGTCTGGGGACTCCTTTTATTGTTATCGTACGGGCCACTTGTCGGCACCCACACAAGCGCAACGACGCCTACTTCTGACGACTACCGACACCTACTCCCGACGACTGACGACTGCCGACACCTACACCTAGTCCTGACGTATTACTTACTTCATCACAACAAATTCATTGTTTATGGACAGAGATATGTTTTCAAATTTTCATCAGGTCGAAGCAAATGTTTTATTCGATGGGTTTGTGCTTGTTCGACGTTGAGTTGAGCATCGGAATTGTTGATAGTGGTCACCATGTAGTGTGTCAAATTAATGGAAATCTAAGGTAATCTAACAAGAAGGGCACAGAGAGAAATCACTTCATAGCATTATTCACCATAAAATACCCTTATACCGTTATATACCATCCAGGTTGCTTGTACGCCTCTACGAAATTGGAACTTTGGTTGCCAGAATACTTTTGATCACTAATGCATTTAGCTTAATGCTTCTAACTAGTTTTAAGGTGTGTAAAGAGTTCTAGAAGTTAGTTATTGTGCAAATAGCTTAGACCATGCGATACAGTCAATGTATGAATCGGAGTCAATATCAAGTTTCGTTGCATATCATTCATATTAGCCGTCAGCCGTATCGGAACATACAGAGGAGAAGATCATAGTATTTTAATGTACAGGTTTATAAGTAGCTATCAAACACATATTTCATTTAAAAAAATTGTTACACTCAGTGAGTAAGGCCATTTCTTGTAAAACGGCACGAATTAATTTGCAGACTTAATACTATCGGCAAATGCAAATATTCTGTTGGCAGGAAAAAAAATTCGCAAATCGCTCAAATTACTGGCATTTGGATATGCTGCGCTTCGGTCAACAGCGTACTTTATAAAAATAAAACATGTATCATCAAGTACAAAAGATCACTGTAAATCACTTGCATAAAAACACTGCGTTATTTCTCGCAATTCATTATTTATGAAAGAAATCACCCTTCCAGCGTTCGACGATTTAATACGATTATGACGATTCAAAATGTTGCTACGTACTGGGTAGTAAAACCAAAACAATTGCGTAGCATCAAGTGGTGCTCCTCAAGAGATGTTACTCATTTCATTATGAAGCTAGTTTTACACACGGAAACAAATAGTAGAACTTCTATCTACGGATTTGCTGCAACAAATCAAATATGTGAAAAGAAATGATAGAATGAACGGTGGAGTAAAATAAATTTTACCAATAAAATACACTTAATTGGTAATGAATATGAGCAAGAACATGTTTTTCTATTTTCACTTACGCTGACGCTGTGAACTTTTAGCCGCTTCCTACGTGCCTGTTCGAATATGTTCTGATTGTTTATCCCTCCATTACATTGATAGGAAGAGAAACCATTCTTTTCATTTTGATGACAGAATCTTTATCAACAGAAGTTATACTTAGTTTCGTTTTACTCGTACTGCAGCACCAGGCCCGCGAGATATTGAATAGTGATTAAATACAATAAACAAATCGTGTGAATTAATGAAGGTAATACTGAACATTTGTCGCAGAGAATGAACTATAATAAGGTAGGAAACTAATGTAATATAAAGCAAATAAGCACTGATGTAGACGTGTAGCAATGATAAAAGAAAATAAATATTTAAAAAAAGCATTCAAATGAAAACTTCAAATAAACACGTCCTCGTCTCGTATCCAGCGTGAAAGAAATTATCCATGTGAACATTTGGGTTCGATTAAAAATTTTGAAACCCTTACCCAAAGTGTGGGCCCCGGGTGTGTCAGTCGCGTCATTCCTTAGCCAGCTGTTAGTATTCCAAGTACGTGTACAACAGTATCAACGCACGCAGCTCTTGTGGTGCAGCACTCGTTTCCGAATGGAAACGATCCCAACCAATTCAATCCAAGTACCATGATAAACAACTTACCAAAATTGCATTCTTGAAACTACTTTCCATATTAATAATATAAAGCATTGGTTTATTATGTTAATAAATATGTTCAAAGTACATACTTTTACTTTTTATGAGTGTGTGTGTATGTGTGAGAGAGAAACAGAGAGATAGAGAGGCGGAGCGGTTAAGATAGAAGAAAGGGTATCTCAATTCCGTGGGCGGAATACAATAGCGGAGTGATGCTATTACTGGAGGATGCATGGCTGAAGATGTGCCCATTACTGGTGCGAGCAGTTGAATTTTGCTCTGTTAAACCGCCACGCTTTGTTCAACTGTGGAAGAACGTGGGCTTGGATGGGCTACCTCGGTGTTCTCGGGGTCGAAAGCTACGATGTTGAATATGATTTTTGGGTTCACATTCCGTACATTCGGGTTCGGGATGGATTGGGACAAGTCATGGCACAACGTGTGGTGTGTTCTGATTGCCGAGGTGCTCTTCAGACGAGAACTGATCCAATCAATTGGAGGCAATGGGGAATTTATCGCGCTCATCCGATAGGAAGCTAAGCGAATCGCTCTCTTCGGTAAACACGCTCAAAAGCCAGTCACCGAAACTCGAACGAATCAATCCGTACCAATCGTTACATCTCCACTTCTCTCTAGCGTTTCGAAACGCGCCGCACGTGGACTAATGGAACAGTTGCGTGTTTTGCAGTGACTGGCGCAAAAAATGACTTGGCACAAGGTTGGGCAGATATTCGACACCCGGCACGACCACCGCTTCCTGCTGCTTGGGTTTCGGAACGATTGGTGGAATGCGTGACTGCCGCACCGCCTTCACCCGGGGCAGCGACTTGGTGAGATAGCCTGCCGGCGGTAGCGGTGGCGGAGCGGGAGCTTCCCGTTTTTGCGCGTCGTAGACGGCGAAGAGCGGCTGCGCACGAACTGCCTCGGCTAGATCCTCAGCCGCGGTGTTCAGCGGCGGCGGCGGCGAGCTGAGTGCACGCTGGTTCTGGTGCCCCGTGTAAAGCAGGCTCGGTCCGGTCCTGTCCGATGCAGCAGCACCGTGCGAGTACGGGACGTCGACAAAGTTTTTCGCCCCGTACGCCGAGGCCATGTGCCCGTCGTCCAAATCGAAGTCATTGAACGCCCGACTGCCCGGCCCGTCATCGTACTGTGCTTCGTGCGGCTCGTGCGATTTGGCGCCGAAGTCGGTGAACCGGTTGCTAGCTTGGCTCGCCTCATCATCCAGCTCCAGCGTCCGTCGTTCGCTTGCCGGTGGTATGGGTTGTGCCGTGTTCGACAGGTTGTTGTTGCCGGCATCGATATCGCCGTTGCGTGCTGCACCATTGGCCTGGGTGGACGGCTCGTGCACTGGCACCATGGTGCGGCTGAAGGCAAAGTAGGAACGCATCTGCCCAAGGTCGCTCTCGATCTCGGGCAGCGACTTGCGGTGTGTGACCGGCATGTGCCAGAGCACGATGACGGCAAACCCGAGCCCTAGGACGATCGCCACCACGTAGTGCACGATGATAATGTCGGTGTGGTTCGAGGCCAGCTGCACATCGATACCGATAGCGCCCACCTCTTCCATACCGAACAGCTTCCCGTCGAAGCTGCCGTAGTACTGGAGCAGGGCAACCGCTAGTAGCTCCAGGGTGGTGCCGAAGGCCAGCGCCGTTTCGTTGTAGTTGAGCGGTGCCAGTTCGAGAATGTTGATGGCCGGCAGCGGGAGCGTGGCGCCGATGAACGCATAGAACACCAGCTTGGCGATGCCAAAGTGGAGGGGCAGCAGATCGGACGCATAGAAGGCAATGCTCAACACGAGACTGATGACGTAGAAAATGGAGGTGAACAGGAACAGTAGCTTCGTCGAGAGCACGGCGGTCGCCAGTGTAGTAAACAGTGCTCCAGCCACCATAATCCAGAACACGACATACCAGGCGTTGGACTGCTCGAACAAGTCGACACTCGCCTGGAAGCCGAGGAAGAGCAGCACCCAGTAGAAGGCCAGCAAACCGATCAGCTTCGTAGCGATACTGTACACCGTCCACAGCGTTCGGTACCGGCTGGCTCCCAAGTGGTTGATCGACGGGCCGACCATGTGCTCCGAGGAGATACCTCCAAACGGTGCCGCGATGTGGCCGAAGCGCGAAAACGTCAGGTGTGACCGTTGGTGGCGCTTCAGCAGTTCTCCGCTGTCGTGCGCCATAGCCGTATCATAGTCCAGCGGCTTCCGGTAGTTGATAAATGCTTCGCGCTGCAGCATCTCCACCAGCGCTATGCACGTGATTAGGGCGGCGCTGCATGCCAGCAGCGAAATAGCCAGGTTTTGGTGCAACTGGTGCTCGTACGCCTCGTCCAGGGTGTCCTGGTTGCCCTGATCCATCGCTGACATGGTCGCCAGAGAGGCTATACCGACCAGGTACCAAAACGTGCACAGTGACATGTAGGTCACCCGGTGGCGCTTTCTACAGCGCACATGCAGATAGCTCAGGCCCGGCACCAGTGTTAAGCCAACCGAAACGGCACCCAAGTAAATTGCTGGGACAACATCTAGAAAATGGAAAAATTAAATTAACAAATCTAGTGCACGCACGGTAACCATTGTTCGGGCTGGCTAAACGGGAGAGCGCTCTCAAAGGACCTGCGCTAGGTTCTAAGCACAGTTACAATGAATTAATTACAATGACGGCTTTGAAGAGTAGAATTAGCCATCGCTCGAAGTAAAACAACAACATTTTTTGTTTTCGTTATCTTAGGAGAGTGAACACCAAATTTACTCATGTTCTTAAAAGAAGGGAAATTTTATGACCACAAAAATCGCTAGCATATGGTGTACCTTAAACGTGGAGCAGCCGTACATAGCTCACGGTGAGCCATTGATGGAATGGAAAAGATTATACCATTCATTACCTGCCTGCCGAATAATGGGCCAGCGTTTCATGAACAAAAGTGTCGTCACTCATATATGCCCTTAGTCCTCTGATAGAACCATAACTAGTAAGATAAGATAGCAAAGGAACATCGCAAATAGTACACTATCTGCCCAGCGACTGTGTTGAAAGCTGGCCAGAAACGCTTACATTCAATTTCTTTGAATCTTTGTACTGACTGTGTGGCAGGCACCGCAAGCCGTACTCTCCGCAACGGTTGCTAGTGTTTATTTTAATCGGAATACTCTCAACCCAGTGTTTTGTATTGCGAGGATAAGAAGCGAAAGAAAATTGAACTCTACTCTGCCCTACTAAGCTAAGCAAGATTTCAGAGAACAGCATCGTATCTAGAAGATCATGGCCGGAACAATGCCACGTTAGATACAGCGAACCCAGTCGCTGCTAGAAGCCAGAAACTCCCAAACTTACCTTCAGCCAGAAGAAAAATGAGACCTACGGCGAGGGCAATCACTACTGCGGCCAGGTTTAGGTACAGGTGGACAAACTGCGTTTTGCCATAATTAAGCTTTAATCCATTCGTGACCAGAACGGTGATGATCATGGCGATGATTATGATGATGTGTGGCCAGTACAACGTTTCATCGTACAGACAAGCGACACTTTTGTTCGCCGCTATGGGCAAAACCAATAGATAGCCATAGAGTAGGCCTGCCGGCGCATAGCACAACCCAGTGACGAGATGTGCGATGTGTTCCATATCAGTTTCGTTGTGGTATCACTAGTTGATTGTTGTGAGCTGCGACGCGACCGGTTTTACCGCTAAACAACTATGCAGTAAACAAACGAATGCACCAAACTAAATGTTTCCTGGCTTCCGTTCCGTTCCGTGTTGGTCGTCCGTTAGGAACGCACTACCGACTGGTGCAGTCAATTGTTTGTACTTTTTTCTCCAAATGCCGTCAATAGACTGATTTACTATCTTCGAAATCTCGATAGGCGTTTCTGAGGGTTGTTCAACACGAAACGCACCTTATCATCGTCGTGTATGTTCGATGACTGACTGCCCTATCTTCAGGTTCAGGTGCGCCCTACTTCTCTGCCCACTAGTAATCACATTGTGGCTAAAAGCAGCTTGACGGACTTGAACCAATTCGCAAAATTGTTCATTCGTATCAGTCCACCTGTCGTTTTATACGACCTCGTCCATCTGTCCATACTTCAAACACGTTATCGTTTCTGTTCTGTTGCAAGGCACGTTTTGATGTAGCCTTTATCATGTTCTCAGTGAATCCGTTGCAGCCCTTGAGTTGTCACCAATGTGTGACGACAGCAAATAGGAGCGCCCGTGCTAATCGCATCCATCACTAGGGCCATCAGTCACCAAAACTTAGGGTAAGCCAAGGTCTTTTTGGGAGTGGAGAACGGACATTTATTAAAGCAACGGTGGTATGGCTTACGGTTTGTGGGAGTAACAAGGGAGAGTTTCTTTTGGCCTATGGAACCAACACCGGCGCAGATTTCTATTGTTCGAATTGGTATTTCGATATGAAATAGTGTTACATTCTTGGACCGTCACCTTTATCCTGGGGTCCTGAAGCAGCAGAAGGCAGCCGCCAGCGGAACACTTCATGTCCTACTGCACGCACTTCTGGCTAGAGAAGGAAGGACCTCGCGCCGGACAACCTGGAGAGCAAGCTACTGCGCGTAGCCTGGAGAACTGCACGTTGCAGTCGCATCAACCATGGCGAGAGCAGTGGAAAGAGCAGAATAGCCGGAACATCGGAAGGATCGCCTACGAGGCCAGACGACCATTGACAGCCAGCGTGCGGTAAAGGGTGGACCAGCAACGACCAGCGCATGCCGTGCATTAGTTGTTCAAGTAGCATTCTATCCAAGAATTCGTCGCGCCTTGCTTAAATAGTCGTGCGAATTGCGCGACGCATTCGTCTTTGAACGATCTGTCGAAAGTTAGTACATTCCAAGAGTTTGTTTTTCACTGCCAGACAACTTCACTCGCTGGTGTTCCTCTTACCACACACTGGGGAGCTGTATCTTGTACGGTGCTGCAGTGCCAACGGAAACGACCGACCCAGCTCTGCCGAATCTACAGCATCTTGCGCGTCAGGCTATCCAGCGTAAGTGGGGACCGATGAGCATTCGACAGCAGTAGAATATGACTTGTTTCGCTGACTATGCAGATATCAAGGATCAAAGATTAACACTAACAACGACTTAACGAAGGAGATTCGTGCTATGGTGCTAGTGGAGGCGTTTGCAGCCCAAATCCTCTTATACACATCAAAACAAACAAACAACATTGCAAGTAAGTTTTGATTTGAGTTTCCCCGCCAGTTAAAACCCTTGAGGGGATGGGGCTTAACGCCAGGTTCACCCGAACACGATGGGCGGTAAGATGAAACCAAACAAACAAACCAACATTTACATTGTATACATTTTGTATTTGCTGCGAAAAATTATACGCAGTAGGCGCGACGAGATGGCGGGTCAGCATAATTCGTTCGTTTAGCTGTTGTTGGTTTGTTGGTCGCTTATTGTTCATCCTAGAGGATGTTCAGTGTCATTTGTAAGTACAACACGGAACGGAATCTGCGAATGGAGATAAATACGGAATCGTATTTTGATCGTTATCATGGCGTAGAGATTTGTATTTCTCGTGACGGTGGATGCCTGGGCCTTCGGCCTGACCGTCCTCGAAAGCCTCATGGTGTCACTCGGATTGTGTTTTTTTCGGCCTTACCATCAGCTTCCAGTCGAAGGGAGCCTATCCGTATCTGGTGATACTGGTCGGGCTGGAAATCGTACTCGTCATTACCAAGAGCGTCGACGTAAAGTTTCGGGTGGCACAGGGCCTCAGCCGGGAGGGGTGGTCGATCACGAAGATGCTGACATGCTGACCGAGATTACCATCCTGACGGGCGGCCTGGCAACGTTTGTGCCGCTCATTCAGGAGTTCAGCATCTTCGTGATCGTGGGCCTCGTGTGGGACTTTGTGCTGCAGATGCGTACTAATAATGTAGTAAATGTAATGTAGTAATAATATTGTAAACCCGGCGATTGTGCGTTCGTCGCTGGGTAACTAAATAATTGTTTATTTTAAAAATAAACGAATCTATATTATAAAAATGACGCTCCGTTTTGTGTGCGGTTTATAGACTCCGAAACTACTGGACCGATTGACTCGAAATTTGCTACACAGGGGTTTTAGGGGCCAAGGATGAGCAACGTCATGGTTAGAAACCCCTCCGCCCCCTCCTTCTTACCCCTCCCATACAAACGAACCGTTAAAACATTAATTACTCCACAAGTTATGAATCGAATCGAGTCAAATCTTGCACAATTGTTGATAGTCACTTGAGAAATCATGTGACCAAATTTTGTCCTTCTAGGACGAAGGGAAGGGG
This sequence comes from Anopheles bellator, assembly GCF_943735745.2. Lineage (NCBI taxonomy): Eukaryota > Metazoa > Arthropoda > Insecta > Diptera > Culicidae > Anopheles > Anopheles bellator. The sequence goes on from NC_071287.1 coordinate 3,194,470, forward strand.
GTGGGGTGGACTCTAATCCTTAAAATACGTCCTAGGGCAATATGGGTATCGTTTCTTAGGTTTTTGTGGTCTCTAAATCGATTGGAGAGAAAGAGAGAGGGAGAGAAGGTGTGAAAGAGAGAGTGTAAGAGAGAGGGGGTGTGAGAGAGCGAGTGAGCGAGAGAGGGAGAAAGAGAGAGAGAGGGTGTGAGAGAGAGAGAAAGAGAGAGAAAGAGAGAAAGAAAGAGAGAGAGACAGAAAGAGGGAGAGAAAGAGAGAGAAAGAAATAGAGAGCGAGAAATAGAAAGAAAAAGAGAGAAAGAGAAAGAAAGGGAGAGAAAGAGAACAAGAGAGAGAGAGAGAGAGAGAGCGAGAAAGAAAGAGAGAGATAGCAATTTAGCGCATTTTTTCTTTCCCCTTTCCCCACTGTGATTCACTTGGCCGTACACTTAGAGAATGGCCAAAGAGTATATTTCACAGAACAGAATGCGACCAGTTTTTGTCATCCATGTCAGAGTGATTATTTCGCCCGAACACGGCTATACTCAGAAATGCGAAAGTATTACACTTGCCCCAAAACCCAAAAAGGAATTTCAAAGACGGAAACAAGGAGACAGGACGAAGTCTGTCGGGGCAGCTAGTAAATATATAAATATTGAAAAAAGAATTTACTGGTCTTTTGCTATAATAGATTTGAATATATGGGATGAGCTATAATTTTCACCGATAGCTATAGCAATAAAATGTTAATGCTATAACCTGAGCTTTTTTGACAATCGTCCGTTTTACCGTCCATTTCTGCTGTTTTAGACCATCCGACGGACGGTAAAACGAACGTCCGTCGGACGGTAAAACGGACATAGTTGCTCCTTGGGTAGGTTCTGTCTGAGTTGGTGCTACTGCATTGAGTTGGCGAGTTGGGGGATGAAGGCCTTCGAACGCTTTAGCAATTAGGGTTTGTACAATATACATAATGTAAGGTTGGCGTTGTGCCACAATCAAAGAGAGTTTCTAAAATTTTAAACATACCCACTGTCGTTCTGAGCATTACATTCTCTAGCCATCAGCCATGCGTGAGAATGTTTAGCCATATGGCGGGATCATTGTGATTTTAGTACTAGTGGAAGGGGTCCGACAGACACGCCATGTTCTAAAATGGTTCTGCGCATCATCTGATTCACGTCAGCCGTCAGCACGGTTTCGTAAAGACAGTTAGTTAGCACCTTGTCTATGTAAAGTCGAATAAATCAAAGCTATTTGGTTACTGAACTAACTGATCACTTTCTGCGTTGTACGTTTGGTGTCATGTTGTGGAGCTTAAACTTGTTATAACGTAGTATGATACTCACTGCCCCCACAGGAATCTGTTGGTGATGGCAAATGCAGTCTTTTACTGTTGTTCGCCTTGAATTGTTATGTAATGGTTTCAGCAGTCCTGGGTATTTAATGCTGTGACTTCATCTGGGAAATATGCGGCTGAGCTGGCAACTGTCTTTATTTTTAGGTATGTGTCTCAAAATTTAACAAAACAAACGTGGCTACGATGGACAGTGTAGTTTGCAAGCGGAGAGTGGACGCGAGGAGTTCGCGTTAAACTGTGGTGAAATAAAACGCGTTTTCAACTAATTCTGTGGTCGGCAACCATTACCCGTAAAGCAACCATTGCAACAAAAAAGGCATTCTTATGCTGAACCCCTTCGACAGAGCTAACCTTCGAACTTGTTTTCCTTCAAGGTGAAATCTGTTTATGTGTTTACATGAACTATAAAATGATTTCTGCTTTCATCACCTCAGGTTCGCAATAGGAGTGTGCTATGCGTTTGTTTTGTGTATGTTTGGATTGTGTCTCTTGGAACATGGCGACAACACGTACGTTCGCTTCTGCTCGAACTGTGTCGAAAAAGCGAACGGCGAAACGTACTCCACGGCCAGTGAAAAACAATGACCAGCAGGACGAATGCATCTTGGAGTAGGGCCGTCGCTGTGTGAGTGGGAAAGCGCCCTTTTTCTATCCGCAACAAACGGAGTCGAATTCATGGCCCACTAGTATTCATGACGAAGTGTTGTTTTGCCCATCGAATGCGACCAGCTGCAAGCTGCGAAAACACTTATTTATAATTTCGCTAGTGATTGGCACTGTTGTTGCTGCGCGCAAATGATGTTATACACTTGTTCGTTCCCTGCCTCACCATCAACATGTTCGATTCTCAGTGTTCTGTTGGCGCGATTGGACTAGCGATTGCGAGTAAGCTAACTACTGCTGTGTTTGTATGAAGGCAAAGCAATTAACTATCAAACAATGAAGGAAACAAGAACCTTCCGACGGATGGATTGAAGAGTTAAGTTCATTGTGATTTCATCGTGTGGTTTTTTTTTCTACGTCTGTGGCGTTTGACTCCTGTCTGGTGGTCTGCCCGCAACCGGCAGGTCGGGTGCACGGCCTTCGGTGGTGGACAGATAAGGTGCTACACAAACAAATTCTCGTGCACAAAGGCATGCACCCATCGGTCATGTACTGCCTTCGTGGTTCGCGTAAGGTCTGTATCGGTTGTCTAGGGCACGACACTGAAAGCTATGAAATAGAGATCCGCTGATCCAATTAAGTTGGGCCAAGTTTCGCCAACCAAACACTAAACGATCAATCTTCCACATGCAACTTTAAACGAGATAAAGAGAACGGGAAAGAGCGAAAGAAACAAAGAAAGAAAGAGAAAGAAAGAGCGAAAGAAAGAGAGAAAGAAAGAGCGAAAGAAAGAAAGAAAGAAAGAGGACTCCGTCACTAACCACATCATCCACCGGAACTTGCGGACCTCAACAGTACCTAGAAGTTGTACGGTGTCCAACCGGACCGGGGCCCAGCTGCCGCCGCCACTGACGACCAAGCAACAGTGGACAACGGGTGTCGTTTAACTGACGGCCAAGATCACAGCAACGACGGTAGTGTCGCGGCCGTTGGAAGAAACGGAGGTCTGGTGGAATCCCTTGTATGTGGATTTGAAGTAAAAGTTGGCAGCCTCATCAGTGAGTCCGCAGTTGTTCCAGTCAGGCTACGTCTCACAACATTTACTCCTACATGAAGTATTACCAATGGAGTGGATCTAGAGTTTGCGCGCAAACAACAGTGATCCTGTGTGTCCTGATGATTCGTAGTACCCAAGATACATCAAGCAGATACGGCAATGGTGATTGAACGACCTGCTAACCCATCGAGTTCTATCTCTGGCTGCACTCCGATCTCCCGTTCAAATGTACGCAAACAGTGAAGATCATGCAGATCATGCAGATCATGCTTTCTTCCTGAACTCGAAATGATCCAAACTGAATGGTACACTCTTCTTTCAGGTTTGATGATTCTAGCTACTTGTTTGAACACAGCAGCGGGTGAGATGTCGTTGTTCGTTACATATTTTGGAAGACATCTACAAGCAGGCTTTCGACGGTAGCTTCTGCTAGCACGGGCGAGTTTTTTGCATAAAGACTACGTAAAGAACATGTTGTGGCTCGTCCGTAGATCATCCGTCTCGCTGTTCCGATTGATCGATTTCTAAGCGAAAGTCGTCAGTTCGAAACCTGGCAGAACATCAACTTGAATGTAAAATTTTAAGTTGGTGCTTAATACGGCTGTGCCCGTTCCCGTAATAATAATAATAGAGAAAAAATACGTAAAGAACCTTCCAAATTCAGACGTGAGTGAAAGCAGCCACAGATATGCAAAAGAAAAATACATTAAATTCATACTTTCTCTGTTTTATTCAGATTCAGATCCAGACCGGTAGCAATCTCGCGGTTCAGACAACCTTCCGGCAATCAAACACAAAACAGCGGTAACCAGTTAAAGCCTATCAATTGCGTGCTGAAGCAAGAATCGGTTGCAGCAGGAACGGAACAGCAACGGATCCTTTGGCGACACAATACGGTACATGGATAGCATCCAGCTCTACACATACTTTTACTACTACGGTTACTACTTTTAATATAACTGTATAGCAAGTACAATGCTCATTCTGACATTTCACTCGCACGCACTTCTTCTATCGCTGATTTACGATTGACTTTCAATTGTGCTACAGATTTGTGTGGAATTCTAAGAAATTGTTAACGTTTTCTCGCAAACACAACTGTTTGAGTATTGGATTTCCGCCAATTTGAAAGTATCATTCCAGTTGCAGAATGAATGCTCGTTCGCAAACCTTTGACTTGCGAATGGAAGGCCGGCAGGTGGATGAGGCGGTGTCCAGCATTTTCCACACGATCCTGTTCCATCGCAGCCTGGGGAAGTTTATGTACACGGGCGAAGCGATGTACTCGGTCGGTACAATAGGCTACCATGATGTCGATTGCGACTTTATCGACTTCACGTATGTTTGCTGTACATCACCCGCGCTCGAACAGACGTTGCGCCGTGAAATCGGCAACTTCAGCCGGCAGCTACGTAGCAACGACAGTAGCGGCACGGGCCAGATTTCGCTTGAATTTTATCAGCGTAAAAAAACACGTTGGCCGTTTACGACCGATTGCATCCCATGGGAGGTGTGGACGATACGGCTTGAACTGATCACGCTCACAAACGAGGATGATCGGCTTGTGTGCAGAGAGCGCGTTGGGGATATGCTCACCGACAAGATTTTCTGTATCACTGAAATCATGAACCGGCATGATTACGTGCCGAAAATACCGAACCAGACCGAGCTGGACATGGTATTCGATACGAACTACCCGGATGTGCAGCCGTACCTTTTTCAGTTCAAGTTCAGCACCGCCAGTCCAACCGGTACCCTAGTTGGAAACACGATGAAAAAGTTGATTAAGGGAACATTCTCTTTGTGACTAACGCGTACGCATGCTCTTATGTTAGTGAAATTGTGTGCTGGTGCGGACTTTTGTGGTATTCGCTTGTACCATTCTTTACTATGTATCTGTTCCCGACCATGCTTTTAATGTTGTTTGTTATTTGTTTTAGAATCGCAAAAGATTCTATCGTTTTTATGTTTGTTTGCACGAGCAAAGTGAATGACGGAGTATGCTAACCGTGGAGTTTCGGCTTAATGTATACAGGTGCTGTTCGTACGAATTGGTATGTGCTACGTTTTGATGCCGATCCCGAACAACGAGGCTAGTTGTTGGCGTAAACACAAAAAAGAAATTATTTTTCATTTCGAAAGAAAATAACTATTTTAAGGGTTGTATGAACATTGTTCTTAACCGGTTTTACAACAAGACATTTAACTGCAGTGTATGAAGAGGAGTATCCGTCTAATCTGACCCGGGTATCAAGCAGCATGCAGCGGAATAACAATGCTCGAGCGTGATGCAATTTAAATAAATTAGGAACAGCGACTAATAACATAATTAAACAGTATGATGTCTCGAAGATATACAAAACTGGCGGCGAGCTACTAGTAGCAAGTGATAAGATGATGAAGACAAAACAAACACGCGCGACTGATGATGATGAAACTGCAAGCGCTATACCCACATCCCTGCAATAAATGTATATAGAAAAGCACACTGTTATTTATAAGCTGTAAAGAGAACCGTGGCATAGCGTTTGTATGGTAGTAGAAGATAGGTGATTACCAGCATACCTAATAATGGATGAAACAATTGAGTTACATGCACAGTCATACAAGTAAGGTTTCTGTTTGATGATGTAGTGATGCCCCTTATCCCGTGTTCGTGTTTAGTTTAAAGGAAATTTTAAAGCAAAGGCTGTACCCCAAATTTATGGGGTTTCGTTTATGTTTAAAAAACCTATATGTACCGGACGAATAGATGCCCTAGATTCGCTGTAGATATACGCACATGTACATGTAAAAGTATCGTTGCGCCGACTAAAAAATGTATGGCTTCTCTTAATGCTTATATGCGTGTGAAAAATACGGGTTCCAATCGCTAAACGTCGTATGCTTTGTACAAGAGTACTTGAAGAAGGTTGCCTAAAAGACACATGAAACTCAAAACCCTTGCGTTACGCTTAACAGGAGAAAGGCAACACACAGTATACTTGAAAAAAGTTTAGTGTATTTAAAAAAATCATGAATCAGGTAACGTCTTGTTTGAAGCTAAAATGGTAGCAAAACTAAGTATGCATCAAAAGAACTTGTAAAATATCAGAGATACAAAAAGCAAACTATTTTCGTATGCACACTTCACTGAGTTGATAGTCGCTACATAAACGGCCCACGTTCTATGTTGTACACCGCTGGATGTTACATAGTGCAAGACGTGCCGTGCCTTGCGGATGTTTAGTTTGTAAATAATTTTTTTACATTATTGTTGCTGCGTGTACACCGTGTGTGCACCGTGTAACCGTGACCAACAGTTTCATCATGTCTGTGTTTTCATATTCCAGTGTAGCGTTGTGGTTTTAATTTTTCATTTCAATCTATAGGACTTAAGTGACATATTTACCAAAAATGCGGAATGCGATAATATAACAATTATGTGCAATACTAATTGTTTCAGCATATATCGTTCATAGCACATAACGAGCAGATCGTGGCAAATAAATCGAAGAAAGGATTTAGGTCCGAAACACGTAGGATGATGTTCGAAATGCGTTTGAAGATTTTCAACCAATAGATAACTAGTGTATCGATGACTGCAATAATGCTTTCAAAATTGAAACGTTGTTGTTTGAAACGATGTTTTCTATTCTACTCTAACTATGTAAGTAGTTTTTCTCTCGCAATGTTTTTTTTTATTATGAGCTTCTGAATTCAGGTTTGAAATAAAACTGTTTTGCAATGTTTTATTTTCAATTAGCAGTAAAAAAGTATAATAAACCCCGTTATGATCGCATTTGCTCGTTCAAGATAGAGAATATGTAAAGTGCGCGCTAATGAGGCTGCGTAATGTAAGTTAAACAGATAACGGAAATTACCTGCGTCCCACCTACGTCAAGGAAAAACACAAGAGCATGCGTGCGGGCTTTAGATACATTGAGATACATGTAAAATTAAAATATCGCAGCAAAATAAATATCGAAATTGATAACGTTAAATAATGCACATATGGCCATGTTAAAGAAGCTACATGATGGGTTTAAGATACGCAACGAATGGGCAAGACAAAAAGACGTTACAACGTCAATTTTGCTTTCCAGAAGCGTAATGCGACCAAAAGAGTACGAACTGAACATTGACAAGGCAGAGGGGAGAGTGTCTAGTGTATCTAGTGTAAATAAGTGAAACCTATAAAAGCGGCAAAAATTACAACGAACCAGTTGCAGGTTACAGGATGTCTCGGATTTGGTTTTCATGTTCTTCCTCTTTATAGGTTCTGACGATTAAACACTTTCACCCCTGCTGTTCCCCAAACAAAGCATGTTGTGCTGTGTGAGTAAGTTGGCTTTCAAGTGGCCACATGAACTGTGCTTCGTACACGTTTTCGACGCTGCCCACTTCCACCGTGAGTGGTTGCTTTCCCCACCCAGGGGATCGAAATCGCAGGCCGATACCACTCGACGGTTGAAGTTGACGACGGGCACGAAGAAGCAGTGGGTTGAAAACTGCACCGTAACTTCCGGGATATCTTGTGTATGGTTGAGATGTTGGTTTAGCCCGACACTGCAAGATGCATTTGGCATTTGGCAAGATCCACGCCAGAAAGGCCCCCTTGACTGTTAATCCTGCGGCTTAGCTAATGATGAAAGTGATTTAGCTGCGGGTAGGATGGACCTGCGTGAAACTGGAGACCCAGCGTGTCGACCCGGCAGTACCGGGACCGGGCTGGATCCGCCCAAAAGTTTTGCTCACAAGGCTATTTTTACGCGTATGTTGTTTCAGCGGTGCCTGGAGCGCCAGCGTGCTATTCCAGGATGCTGGGCATGCATACTGGGAGGATGCATGCAGCCTGCGCACGCGAGAGAAAAAAAGGAGGTGAGAGAGAGAGAGAGAGAGCGATGGAGAGCGACCGACGGAAAGCTGGCCGACAGAGAGAGGCCCGCGCTCGTAGTGGTATCGCCCTGCCATAACCGCACATACCACATGTTGCCAGGCCGAGCGAAGCAACACTTTGTGCGCATACACGCGCCGCGCCGTGGCTCACGTTGTGTGTGGCTGTGGAAAATGGTGTTCTCCGCCAGAGGCTTTTGGCCAGCGGAAGGCGGCGCACAATAGAATTAGCAGCGAGCGTCGCTTCGGGTTTGGGTTGGCTGTGGCTGGGTGGCTGGGTAGTTAGCTGGGTGGCTGGCTGGGTGGCTGGGTGCAGCAGTAAAAATGGTGTGCAGTGGTGCTGCCGTGTGGTAGTGTACCGTGCGATTCGTGCGAGCTCACCCGAAGCTCTCGAAGTGGGTGATTATTCAACCATTAGCATATCCTTCTCCGAACGTCCGTGCGGCACCCGCCACACACTACACGAGCGTACCTGTGTAGTTACCCGCTCCAGATGCTACCGGCCACCACTGGCTGGTGGCTGGTGGCTCACTCGGCTAGGCCGTTTTAACCGCGGCTCCCGCGGGTGTCCAAGTGTCCTGCAAAGGACGCCAGAAAAGTAAGCCTGCCGCGGTTCAAACAAATCCCGCAACCACCAAACACCGAACCGCTCTCTGTTCCAGGTGTGCAGCTCTTCTCCTCCTCCTCCTCCTCCTCCTCTTCCGCTTCGCATTGTGGACTTGTGAAGATTGTGACTTGTGTGGAGCTTGTGGTGGAGCTAACAGGAAGGGAGTTGCACCGTTGTCCGGTATAGGGACTGTTTAGCTTTAGGGGTAAGGCTGTGAACCCAACCTGTGTGGTAGGAGACAGACAGGCGTTCAGCAGGAACTGTGCAACACTCGCAACGACTGACCGCCACCTAGCAACAGCCAAACCCATGGCGACGAACCAGGACTCGAACACGTTCTTCGGAACGTGGGAGGTAAGTCTTTGGGGGTTCGAGTTCGGAGCTCCTTTACCACCCATGCCGTCACCCCTCCTCGGCTGTCACATCTAACCATCTCTTCCGTTCCAGATTGTAGAGTCGTTTCTGGACGGGACAACCGAAACGTTGGGCCTGAATGGGTAAGCGCTCCTGTTCTGTATTAGCCCCAGCCAGTTGGCTAGCTGGGTGTGTTTATGTGGAAGCTCCTTCTCTCTCTCTATCTCTCTCTCTCTCTCCGTTTCGCAGGGTCAAGTTCCGGCTGGATGAGATGGGCGATATTATCTGGTACAATGACCTGGTGAGTCCAGCGAGCAACCGCGGGACCGGCCACCGGCACCCGGCACCGGCGGTCGGTGCCCAGGCCCAGGGACACTGTCCGGTCAGCAACTCGACCGCGGTCCTGTTCAGCTGCGAAACGTTCGAAGTGGTGCAGCTGGCGTCGAACGGGCCGTGCCTGATCTTCGGCGCGTACACCGGCCACAGCATCGAGTTCCGGACCAATAGCTACAACCCGCGCGAGCGGATGTCGCTCCGGTGCGACGGATGGTGCCAGCTGCACTGCCGGCGCGTCAAGAACGACCAGTCCGTCGGCCAGGAGGAACCGTTCACGCTCCTGTCCGTGCTGGACGACGGCAATTTCTGTGATGTGACCCTCACGAGCAGCGACAGTGTGACCGTACGTACCACGCGCCCCGCAGCGGCTCCGCTTTGACAGCTGACCGCTGTCACTGAGGTGTTACTGATTCCGGTTTGTTTACAGTGCCACGTCCACTCGCCGATACTGCGCTTGAACGGGTTCGACTGTAGCAGCGGCATGACGACGACTTCGCCGTGCTCGCAGCAGCCGTTCCCTGCCGCCCCGCACGCCCGTTCGGAGGAGGATCCGACGGTGACCGGCTACAGCTGGCTGTCCGCTGCGCGGTGCAGTACACCGCGCGTCATTGTGCCGGGTGACGGCTCGTTGCCGGGGCCCGGACGCTGGACACAGTCCAGTACCACTGACACCCTCGCCGCCGCCACCGCCACCGCCGTCGTCAGTCCTTCCGCACTCAATCCAAACTTCCTGCTACCGCCCGACGTCACGCTGGACTCGGTGAATGGTAGTTTGGCGAAGCAGGTGTCGAACTCGTCCCACTCTCTCACCGAGAGTGGCACCGCCGTCCGGGCGGAGGGTTTGAGCTTGGAGGGTTTGTTCTCGCTCGACCGGCCGAAGCGGGCCGCCTCCTGCTCGGACTCACACCTGAACGCCAACCGGCAGAACGTTTTCTACTTTCCGGACGCGGTGACACTCCGGTCGGGGGGCGTCACGAAGATCAGGACGACGCCGGCATCCCCATTCAAGGCGCCGCACAGCCCGTCACCGTTTCCGGCCGCGCTGGACACACCACCGTCCTCGCCACTGACGCCCCTGTCGGTGCTGCAGAACATCCCGGCCGACCTGCTGTCCACCGTGCTGCACTGGCTGTACTGCGAGTGCCTGCCGGATCGGCTGGACGAGGACGCCTGCCGCCAGCTCATCGACCTCTGTGACCGTACCGCGCCACTCGCCCGGATGGGTGAACCGTGCCGGAACTACCTGCGCAACATCCAGCTGAAGAAGTGTAAGTATGGTGGTGGTGGCTACCGGCGAGGATACTGATCCCGTGGTGTCTTTTCCACCCAACAGTCGTCATCGACATCATCAACGATTTGCACGACAGTCTCAACCATCTGGTGCAGCTGATGAACCCGGGCAGCATCTCGCGCAGCCCGTGCGTCCTGTGCCAGGTGTTCAAGGAGGGCGTCAAAGAGACGCTGACTGCGATCGTGAAGTTACTGCAGTTTTGCAACATCTTCACCAAGGACGCGACCAGCTTCACGCGCTATCAGCGCCACGAGATCATCAAGTACGTGCGCACCCGGATGCCGGTCTACCTGTCGCAGGTTCACCAGCTGCTGCAAAACGTCAACCTGGTGCTCGGGAGCCTCACGCCGGACGACCGGAACGACCTGGTGTCGTACCTGGTGCCGGAGATAACGGCCGCCCTCGAGCTGCTGACGGCCGCGGTGACCGAGGTGAAACTCTCTCTCGAGAAGGTGTGCAAGGATCTAAAGGGCACACAGCAGCAGCAGCAGCAGCAGCAGCAGCAGCAGCAGCAGCAGCTGGAGTATGCTATACAACCGGGTCGACTGGCACCGGGCCGGGTCAGCCCAGCTCGAGGGTCGGCCGACCGGCTGGGGACCCGGGTGCGGGCGCACTGGACCACGGCGGCGGCAGCGACGGCGACGGGGACGGCCGCCGCCACGGACGCGGCCGGCCAGTCGGCGGACCTCCGCTTCTTTCTCTACATGTACGAAGTTAAGAAGATGCGCGACATTTACGGGCGTGTCACGAGTGCCCTGGAGATGCTGCTGCGCAAGAAGAGCACCTTCAACGAGATGCACCTTTTGCACCAGCACCAAACGGTGCGCCACAACCTGGAGCAGCTGGTCGTGGAGGTGCCGGCAGCGATCGGTCAACTGGAGGAGCTGTGCGACACGATCGACGAGAAGATCGGCTGGAAGGAGTTCAAGTTTTGCTTCAAGTTTCTCACCAGTCAAGTGGTAGGTTGCGGGCCCATCTAATGTGTGCCGTGCCCTGGTGCCCGGTTCTGCTCTAATCCCCGATCCACCCTCCTTGATCCTCCCGACAGAATGGCATTGTCTCGAAGCTGCTGGAACACAAGGCTGCTCTGAATGACGCGATGCTCTATGTAAGTTGTGTAGTCACATGGCGGTGGCGGTAAAGGGGTCACTATCATCTCTCTCTCTCTATCTCTCTCACACACAGATATCCACGCTGGTGCAGAAGAAGCAGTTCACCTACGCCCTGATGGAGCTCGGGCTGCTGGACAAACGCAGCGTCGATCCAGGGCAGGTGCAGGAGTGCACCCAAAAGCGAAGTGCGGTCCGATCGAGCGCTCAACGCCGGTTCGAGTACTCCAGCGTCAAGGTCAATCTGGTCAAGAGCCTGTGTGAACCGCCAACAGCGGCCCACAGCACCCTAGCGAAGAACGCGCTCAGACTGCTGCATTCGGGGCAGCTCACCGATATGGAGTTCGAGGTGGTGGTCCCAAAGGCGGACCACGAGCCCGAGAACGTGGTCACCACCGGTAGCTTTGACTACGGTCCGGACGGCCCGAACGGACCGGTACCGATGGTGTGGGCTACGAACAGCGCGCTGAAGGTGGGCACCTCGAAGGGCACCCAATCGCACTGCTTCAAGGCGCACCGTGTGATAGTGGCGGCCCGGTGCGAGTGGTTCAAGAAGGCCCTCCTCTCCGGCATGCAGGAGGACATCAATCGGTAAGGCCACATTTTTTTTGCCACATCACTGCTCTTGCCCATTCTCCTGCTGACCGTCCGTCCTGCTGACCTTGTTTCGCCGCAGCAAAATCGTCATCTACGACACCTCGGTTGTGATATTCCGACGTTTACTCCTCTACCTGTATGGCGCCCCGGTGGACAAGTCCGTCGGCGTGGAGCAGCTCTGCGAGCTGATGCTGCTGGCCGACCGATACTCGGTGGACAGCCTGAAGGCGATCTGCGAGGAAACGCTCGTCGCGTCCATTGACGCCGAGTCCGTCATCTATCTGTACGGCATCTCCGAGCGCTTCAATGCGTCCGCGCTTCAGGCCAGCTGCCTGTCCTTCCTGTCGCAGCACACGGAGCTTACGCAGCTGGACATTTTCCAGCAGCTGCCAGCGAATCTGCAGGTGTGTATGAAGGAGGTATCAATCTTTGGGACCAAGCGCACCGCGCCTGACCGAACTGATGTTGGTTTCGCTGTACAGAACGAGGTCCAGGACCTGATCCGGTGGTGTGGCCGCGTACCGGAACCGTGGTACGACTGTGCCGAACGCTCGCGCTCTGACCCGCGCTCTCGCCACAGCCTTCGGAGCCCATCGAAGACCTCCAGATCGTCCCACTCGCGGAAACATTCTCCCTCGTTCATGTGACCCTGAGCCGAAACCAGGCGCACCCCCCGGTATCGCAATGGAGCAGCAGAACCGTCGGACATGGAGTAGCGCCTTCCCGCGCCCTAGGCGTAATGGTCGGTGCGGGAGTCTAGCGTAGTGTGCCCTGATGGCAAAAGTAGTGCGAGACAAAACTGACAACAAATGTAAGAGGAGGCAATTGTTATAAATTCAAACATTTAGACGTCGGGTGCAGACGATAATGCCGGGGACGGGTGACGGGTTGACGGACCCGCAATGCCTGTATTTTGCCTGTCCGGTCCAAGCAATGAAAGTGAAACATGTGCTATGCACACACCGCAGCAAGAGAATGGGTGCAGGGCGAAAGAAGCCAGTGGGAGTTGAATAAAGATCAAACGGTCGGCCGGTGAGGGGTTGATGTTGACACGTGACACATCGGTTGCTGTTACAGTAAAAATAAGCAGCCTTATCCGCTCTATTGTGTATCGCATCCTCTTACGCTCCGATAGCTCCAGGGCCGTTAGGGCCGAGCACGGGATCTGGAGGAAAGAAAAGGTGTTTTGGTGGAGTCCACCTTATAGCACCGTACTTTGCTGTTCGGTGGCTTAGCTTTGGTCCGATTCCGGTCGTTCGGGATGTTGTCGCTTGATGGCGTAGCAAAATCAAGCTCACAGCAGCAGCGTAAGCTTAAAGCTTTCGGCTGTCCTTCCGATGAAAGCCACAGAGAGCGCTGCGGTCACTGCCAAACTTATTCACGCATAGGATTTCGCTCTTTCTCTGCGCTGATCTGTCTCTGTAACCTTCTCTTTCTCACTCACTTTCTCTCTGTAATTCTCTCTCCCTCTCTCTCCCTCTCTCTCTCTTTCTCTCTCAGTGTAGTTTATTTTTCTCCCATGCCTAAAAGAGTATAGTTTTTCCTGACTATTCCAACTCCTGGAGCTGGAGCTGGTAGGACGCAGGCTGTTTAATAAGTTTTGCGCTTCAAAAAGAAAAACGCAGTTTTATTGTATTATTCAGCATAGGCTCCCTGCAACATCAATACACCTGTTTCAACTGAGATTCCAATTTATGAATTCCCTCTGATCCCTCTTCAGCGAGAACCTGGAAGGGCTGCAAAATACGTTTCCACAGCCGGTGCGAGCTCATCATTTGCTGAAAAACCGGGTTCAGGATCATGGTAACCATGGTAACTGTTCATTCATCATTACCTTGTTTTGACATCAGGTAAATGAGTTCAGGTCGAAAAAAAAAATTAAATCAGTTTGCAACCAATCTTTAAAATGGTTAGACCATGTCAACTTTTGTGCCTAAAAATGACGCCTTGCGGGGATTATTATTGTTATTATTCTTATTACTGAAAACGCCAATTCTGATCGCTACTAACAACAAATGATCAATTATAACCTCTGATCACTCATCAAAAAACGACAAAAATACAATTTCTAGTATTCCGAATGGAGGCGCCTGGTGGGGCATAATGGCCAAAACTACCTGGCGTCTCCATGTCCCCTCGTGCAACACTGTTTCAGGATACTATCAAATCACTTGAATGGGAGCTGCTATCCCTCCCGCTCCAGATTCACCAGACTTGGTTCTTTCCGAATATCATGCTTTTTCATCGATGGGACACGTATTGGCTGAACAGCACTTCGGTTTTTACGAGGAAGTCGAAATGGGATGACTAATAAGTTTACTTAAAAAGTCGAAGAATTCTTTCATCTGTGAATCCACGATTTACCAGAGAGACAGAAGAAATGTATAACTAGCGATGGCACATACTTTGAATAGAATAGAAATTTTCATTTCAATATTATAAACATTTGGTTTTTTCTGAAAACAGTTTCAATCTCAAGTTCCCGAAACAACACCTTCAATCGCTACACGATTGATTGATTTTTTCTAGTGTAAACAAATATACGTCATCACACGTCGATAACGGATGGTTTGTAAACAAAGAATGAATTGACAGATTGAAAAGGAAACTCCAACACAACAAACTAAATTCTAAAGACTAGTAGCAGGGTTCTCTCTGTTGTTGGAGCGCAAAACCTTTTGACCAACCTAGCGGAACGGTACGATGTGTTTGTGCTGGGATTGCCGACTCTCGCGTGCTCTCAAAGGAAAACCTCGATTTCCAACTTCCACCGGTGGAAAACTCGCTCGCATTCTCTTACTCTCTCGCTCTCTTCTTTTCCAGCTGGCAGAGAAAGAGCGCAAGAGGCTGGAGCAGGCCAAAGGAGGTCGGGAAAGCAAACGGTAATTATAGCATCGGGGCACCACCGCTTTCCCGAGCATACACCACCACACGCGTACGGACGGGCACAAATGTCCCGACCGCGTCGTGGTGCTCGGGTGGCAGTCCGCTTTCAGTCAGCCGGTCGTGCGGTTCAGTTGTCCGGGTTGTGGCGAACACACACCAAGCGGACTGGCGTCACCTCTAGCAGCAGCAGCAACAGCAACAGCAACAGCAGTTGTAGTTTACCCACAGTGCAGTGCAGAGAGGTAGTGTCCCGAGAGTAGAGCGGTGCGGAGACCATCGGAACCGAGCGAAACTCTTGGACCGTCGACGACTTAAGTTTACATAATCCCCGATGGTGGTGGTACTGGTGCTGGAGTGGCCCTTTCGTTGCCCCGCGTACTACTCCGGTCGGTGGTGAGGCGACGCAACAACAGCAGCAGCAGCAGCAGCAGCAGCAGCAGCAACGGCAGTAGCAGTAGTAGAGTAGTACGTAGAGTGCTCCTTGCTCGGTATTGTGGCGTTTCGGGTTTTCCTCACCTTAACCGTTCCGACCAAAGATTGGGTTCCGGGTGGTTGACCGACCGATTGATGGGACCTTTGATCCGGGGCGCGCCTGCGGTACCAAGGAAGTGCAGGAGTTTTTTGCTGCTCTCTCTCTCTCTCTCTCTCTCTCTGTCTCTCTCTCTGTCGCTCTTTCTCTCTGCATGTCAATAATAGATCGATATGATCGGCGGCGGCTTCCCAAGACGCGAGTGTGGCCGCGTGTCCCTGGCCGCACGGTGGGTTGGGTTCCCGGGTCTCTGCACAGGTCCGACACAGGTTCCCGACGTTGCCTAGGGGTTCTCTGTGGACAGATGTGCAAAAGGTCCCGCGGCGTCGTGTGCTCGTGATGCAATCAGGATCAGGTGTTGCTGCCGAAGGACTACTATCGATACCGACCTGGGCCTGTGTGGCCTGGGCTTCCAAGTGGTGGGGGTGCGAGAGTGTGCGGGTACATCCAGTGCGGTAAGATTGTCTTCTGCGCCCCCTCAAGTTCAAGGCGTTAACTTGCATGCCTTGTGTGACGTCTGTGGGTGTACTAGAGGGCCGCAAAGGTGGATCCACCTCCTCAGAAGGAGGCTATCTGCAACCAGCCACCCTATCAACTACCCCACACCGGGGGAAGGATACGATAAGAAGAAGTTAGATTAGAAGGCATCGTCGTACACGGAATAACAAAGAACCTCACCGGAAAGTGCGGACGGAAGATGGAAGGTGTTGTGCACACGATTAGAGAGATAGACCCGAACGAGAGAGAGAGAGAGAGAGAGAGAGAGAGAGAGCGCGAGAGAGACATCGAAAGAAAGCTAGAAACAAAACCAAGGCACAGAAATGTGACAGGAAAAGGCAGCTGTCGTCGAGTGGTGTCGGTGCGAGGCCTTCCCTCTCGGTGGGCCACAACTGCCGAC
>NC_071287.1:3211350-3217731 GCF_943735745.2 Anopheles bellator
GGGATTGTTCGATGATAATTTTCGTGTTCCTAGCGAAACAGCGTCGTGTCCTTCTTCATTGTTGTTGTTATTTCCGTTGTTGTAATAGGGCGCGGTCAAACCCTATTTACCAGTCCTTATACATACTATATGTATATGCACCAATGGATCGGCTACATCTATTTGTTTAGATAGACATATAATAGATACATTGATGCGGTTGGTCCGGGGAGCTTCTGCAAACTCGCATGTGATACCCGGTGAGGTAACTTCGAGGTGCTGTTGCAAAGGGTTATTGATCAAATAGCGAAGCGGGTTTCTTGAGGTTTCTGGGCGAACCACCGGACCCCGGGAAAGTCTCGGCTGTTCTCGGCAATGAACCAACCGGAGAGCTTCCGGATCACCGGATCCAACCGCTGGACCAGGACACCGGCTAGTTCTTCGTTCTTCGGGCTGCAACCCCGGATTGCACACGATTGCCTTTCAATGGGCGCATTGGCAACAAACATTGAGTGACCGAGTGAAAGAGGAACATTGTGACAGGGAGAGAAAGAGAGAGAGAGAGAGAGAGAGAAAGCGAGGCGGTGGAGGGTGATGGGCGATGCAGAGAGAAGCTCCGAGCAGCAGCAGCAGTAGTTCGGTGTAGCAGTATTATTACACCCCGAAAGATGACCTTGGGCCGTACTCCTGAAATAATGTTCTCTCCTCCAACTCTTGACAAACCCTTGCACCCCGCAGCAAGCGAAGCAGCATCTTGCTGAGCTTGAAAAAAAACCACACTCACCGACACGCACACACGGGATCGGAGTCGCCTTCGTCGCGGCGCTGTTCGGTGCGTCGAGGACACGATGTCGATGTCGTCCTCGACTCGTCCAGTTTGATGTCGGAGCCCCGGGAACACCGGCGGCGGGTGTTTTGGGACAATACTGGGAGCTGGGAGAGGTGGGAAAACCGGGGAAATTCACTTCCGGTGGGGCGCTGCTCTCAGAGCTCCTCTTGAACGCCGGACCAAGCGATTATCGGACAGCAGCCCCCGGCCAGCCAGGCAGCCTTGGGTGCGCTATCCTCATTCTCATGCTCCCGTTTCGTGCTCTCGTCTCTTAAGAGTGCTCCACTTCAGCCCCGTTCCTGGCGCCCCCCCGCGCAGAGAAGGGGAAAAGCAAACAAGCCCGCCCTAGGCCCTTCCTAGGCCTGGGATATGCAGCCCTAACAGCCTGTTCCCGCGGTGTTAGCAACTGGGTACGTACACCGTTTGTTAGTGGCGCAAAATCCTGCGGCCGATTCTTGCTTACCAAGTGGAGATGATTGCTGAACATTAATGACTGAGACTGTGTGAGCTCCTGTGATGAGGCATTTGACAGTGTTATTGTGAAATAAGTACCGTTCGCTTCTGGAGGGAGCTCGCTGCATTTTTGGGCTTTGGTAGGGTGAGCTTTGACAGTTCCTCTTTTTGATTAGGTATCCCCCGCTATCCTGTAGAAACGTTGCACAATGAACCAGGGCCTGAACAGCCCCTCCAAGAGACTGCCACTTATCACCACTTCGATTCTATCGGTCGGTGAAGCACTACTAGTAATAATCGCTCTCTCTCTCTCGATCTCCAGCTACATGTGAGGGTGACATCGAGATGGGCCAGGGGCTCGAACCGCTAGCGGCAGATCGTTTTCTGTTTACCCGTTCGCAGCCCCTCCCGCTTCCGTCTCGCGGTGACCCGCCGTGGTTCGTTGTGGACACTCGTCCGAAGCATCACCACCGAAACGCAGTTGCCGTTGCAGGCTCAGTAGCACTTCAGCGCGCGGCGAACATCCGGTACTGGACCGGCAGGCCGCTGCTACGTTCATCGGGGGCTACGACCAACCATCATCACTGGTGGCGGACAGTGGAAGACAGTAGCCTAGCGTACCTCTCGATGCTACATGGTAAACAGTGGTTCCAACGAAAAGCAGCCTGCTTCTACCAGTGCTTCGCGTATCTAAACTCTGAGTTCCAATTGAGCATTTGTTGTCGGCAGTGGTCCGTATTAACGGTTTTAACCGTGTTTTAGGAGCTTGTAGTACACTACACCTTTCTGGTCCGACCCAACACACAACTTTTCTCTTTTTGCCGAACCGATTATCCGTCTAGATCTGGTGTATTGGTGAAGTACTGGTATAAGTAGCTGACTGATTATTACTACCACTACGTATGTTGATGACCTTCCCATTCTTCTCTCTCTCTCTCTCTCTCTCTTTCTCTCTTTTTTCTCTGGTACAGGTTTTCCTTCCAACACACAGGTGATGGAGTTTGGTTAGGTGCGAGGTTGTTGGTACGGCTACTACGCGGGTAGCGCGTGTTTGGTTCATCTCGCACCAAAACAAGAAGCAAACCAGACTCATCAGTCAGTTAAAAAAGACACACGGACACACACACAGACGGACACAAGGGTACTCATCTACACACAGTAGGACAGCGCGACGGGACTCGAACTACCAGGCCCGGTGTGTGCAACCGAAGAACATCCTACGACTAGTATAGTCTCGAAGTACTCGGAGAACCTCAATCCAGTCCCCCCCCCCCCTCCTACGCCGCCAGAATACATAGCACTACACTGCGCCCTCCGAAAACGCGCAGATATTGATGACCGACGCGACGTCATCACATTCACCCTCAGCAACGATCGGATCTGGGCGGGAACTGGAAATTGCCCACCACAGACAGAGTGCGACCATGGAGCCTACGACCATGTTGCTGTCGCCCGACCGTGACCTGGCGGCCAGCGGCGAGGCTGATGGCGGTGGCAGCCACCAGCTGCAACAGAAACCGCCGACTCTCCGTGGACACCCTCAGTCACCGCCACCGGCGCCCTTGGCTACGTCACAGCAGGAGCCGCTGGTGCCGTCGTCGCCACCGCCGCCACTGGACGCCTGTCAGGGGCTCAGTCTGCAGCTGCCGGCCACTACCTCCACGGCGATACAACTAGCCACCACCGCTACTCCCATCGAGCGGCTTTCGCGACCGATGGCGTTCGACAAGGTAAAAATAAAAATTTTTATTGTTGGATTGCTAGACTCTTCAAATGAATCTATGTGAAGTTTCGTTTCAATCGATTACTTACTTTTTTTTACAAGCCATTTAGTATCGACATGTGACAGTATTTTTTCAAAGCCGTCATGACGTCATAATTTGATGAAAAACACTTTCCGCGCACGATTTTTTTTGCGGTCTGAAAATACTCCAATAGGGTGGATACTCCAACAATTCGAGCTTTAATTCATGGATTTTTGCCATTTTCGAAATGCTCTTCCGACAGGGTGCTTTGTGCTTTCTGCTTTCTGCTGAAGAAGAAATGCTTTCTTCTTCAAACCGGGTTTTTTTTCACCAATTTTCGTTTTCAGTAGGTCTTAAAGGTTACAGCAATAATTAAAATTTATAGTTTTATCAGTTGGCAAGTAATCCGGTAACAAAATTCCATTCGAATCGCAAAAATTGATGCTTACACCACTCTTTACCCACTTGTTTTGGATTCAGGATCATAGTGATAGACCCAAGTCTTATCCACAGTGATGATTCGATGCACAACATCCACTTTATCGTATCGAAAACGCTTTAAGTGTTGCCAAGAAAGATGCATTCGAATGCGTTTTTAGCGAATGC
Organism: Anopheles bellator; assembly: GCF_943735745.2. Lineage (NCBI taxonomy): Eukaryota > Metazoa > Arthropoda > Insecta > Diptera > Culicidae > Anopheles > Anopheles bellator. Next base: position 3,214,963 of record NC_071287.1, read on the forward strand.
GGCACCCATTTTACAAACACCTTTTAGGAACCCAAAACATCAGTCAAAATATTCATTGTACTGCTCAATGAGATGGCTAGGCCCTATACTAAATCTCTTAAAGTGATTCGACGTTTTCGCAATACGATAGCCTGTATTTTTTTTACGATTTCACGTGTGATGTCTTTTTTTTACATTTTTGACATGCATCTTCTTGAAGACTACTACGACCATGTTTAAACTCAGAACCCCCTCTTTTAACCCCCTAATTGAAGGCGAAGACTCCTTTTATACTTTCAATAATGATTCATAAATTTCCTTTGCTTTTAAACCTTCCAAAAATAAAAATTCAATTACTGCACTATACTTCGTTTTTTTTCCATTGTAAAAAATACTGTGACACGTCGATACTAAACAGCTTGTGGAAAAAAAAAAATTATCGTCCGATTGAAATGAAACTTCGCGTACGTTCATTTGAAGAGTGTACCAGTCCAACAAAAATTTAGAATCATAGCAGCGCCCTCTGGTATCGAAGCGCAGCACACGACGCTATATGACGCTAAATATTGCTCCACAATATCTCTTCTTCGAGACATTTCTGGGACTGGCGGCATGGGGCATGGGGATGGGTCCGGGCGGGTCCGGGGTCGGGTATGTTGTCGAAATGTCACAAAAAGTAGTGGTCGATTTCGGACTTGGACCGGCCCAGGTCCAAGGTCCAAGATCTGAGCGTTTCATTTTGTGACGTCACCAGGTTTGTTAAAAAATTATGGAAATACGAAGACTCCCATACCATCTCCATGAAGTGGAGCACCATGGACCATCCTCTGCCGCTGTCCACGAACGCTATTTGTGATTCTCTCCCTCTTCCTCCCTCTCACTCTCTCTCTCGGTCTCGGTCTTGGTGGGCTAGATGGAATCGTTGGTCCGCGAGACGCAGGACCAGGACACGGGAGTGCCGGTGCGAAGTCAGAAGCTGTTTCTCACCTCCATACCGTCCGCGTTCATGGGTGAGTGGCTGGGACAGGGCCGGGGAGTTGCTCTCGTGTCTAACGGATCCCTATTGTGTTAATCCCGCTTCAGGGTACGACCTCATCGAGTGGCTGATGGAGCGGCTGAGCATCGAGGAGTCGGAGGCGCTCAACATCAGCAACCAGCTGTGCCAGCACGGGTACTTCTTCCCGGTGTCCGACTCCAAGACACTGCTGGTGAAGGACGACTCGTCGCTGTACCGCTTCCAGACGCCCTACTACTGGCCGTGGCAGCAGAAGGCGCCGGACCAGATCGAGTACGCGATCTACCTGGCGAAGCGGTCGCTGCGCAACAAGCAGCGCCACGGGCTGGAGGACTACGAGACCGACGCGCTCGCCAGCCTGCACAAGAACCTGAAGGGCAAGTGGGACTTCATCATGATGCAGGCCGAGGAGCAGGTGCGGCTGGCGAAGGAGCGCAAGAAGGGCGACAAGATCGTGGGCGACTCGCAGGAGCGGGCGTACTGGCGGGTGCACCGGCCGCCTCCCGGCCAGTTCACGCCGCTCGAACCGTGCCCGATCCCGTCCCGCGACCGGCAGGGCAAACCGAGGCGGCGCACCGTCGACGACTGGCAGCGCGAGCTCGAGATCCTGCGGGCGTCGCTCGGGCGGAACCGGGTGAAGATGTCGCAGGCGTGCGAGAGCCTGGTCGCGTATTACGAGACGTTCGCCGAGTACGACCCGATGATGCAGCCGCCGCTGCCGTCGAACCCGTGGGTGACGGAGGACGTCAGCTTCTGGCAGCTGAACGGGCCGGTGGTCGAGGTGCCGACCGAGAAGCGCGTCAAGCGCTGGGGCATCTCGATCGAGGAGATCGTGTCCGACCCGACGGGCCTGCAGGAGTTCACGCAGTACCTGAAGAAGGAGTACTCACACGAGAACATCCGCTTCTGGATGGCGGTGAACGACCTGCGGCGCTCGGCCCACTCGCAGATACCGCGCAAGGTTCGGGAGATCTACGAGTAAGTCCCACACTGGAACCCGTGTCCCCTCGGAACCGTGCGGTACTTCATCCAGCATGCTCTCTTTCTCTCTCTCTCGCTCTCTCGTTGTCTGTCCGGTCGTCGGCAGGATGTTTCTCGAGCCGGGCGCACCCTGCGAGATCAACATCGACGGCAAGACGATGGAGCGGGTCCAGCAGGGCCTGCGGAGCCCGTCGCGCTTCGCGTTCGACTCGGCCGCCGAGCACATCTACATGCTGCTGCTCAAGAAGGACTGCTACCCGCGCTTCGTACGCTCCGAGCACTACAAGGCCCTGCTGGCGAACGCGATCCAGCCGTCGCACAAGAAGCGCTTCTTCGGGTTCGGTGGCGGCGCCAAGAAAAAGGGCTCCACGTCGACCGCACCGAACGCCGCCACGCTGCTCACACAGGTTAGTCCCACGGCGCTTGAAGGTTTGATCACCACTCTCTGACGCGGTCCTCCCTTGCCTTGTAGCCCTCGTCCGGACCGTCCGGGACGGTGAACAGCCTGTCGAAGCGGCGCGGCAGCGACCGGAGCCTGTCCGGGTCTGCCCACGAGCTCGCCATCTCCGGCGTGAAGGACTGCACGAAGGTGCCACACTCCCACAGCCAAAGCAACCTGAGCGAGATTCCCTACAGGTAGGCAGAGGATCCCTACACGCGGAGCGTGGTTGTACTCCGCCGACGGCCGGGGTTTGTTCGTCGGGATCCGGAGTTTGAGTGCGTAGCTCACACGGCATCTCACACGGCATCTCAAGTCACTCACTCACGCCTCGTTCACAGTATGAGTTTTCTCT
>NC_071287.1:3217831-3231258 GCF_943735745.2 Anopheles bellator
GTCGAAAAACTATCCATTTCTTTGGATAGCAAAAACACTTGCTAAAATTTGGCTTCAACGTTCACATTGAAAAAATGCGTGAAATATTTCATGAACATAAGGTGCTCAAAAGCAACTCAAAGTAACTCACGGAATTCTAGCAAAAGATTAATAGTTTCTTCGCCTGCCATACATTTTTGCCAACTTTCTCATACTGTGGACCCACGGGGTCACGCTCTCATCTCTTCGCCGTCATCAAGTCTAACGCTTCTTCATCATTGTGGTGTGTGTGCTGCGCTACGGTGTGTGTGTGTGTGCGTGTGTGTGTGTGTGTGTCTTTTAGCAGCGTATCAATCTACCGAGGTGATATGCCGTCGGGCGTGTACGTGGGTGCCGCCGCGCCGTCCTCGTCGCCGTCCTCAACCAGTAGTAGTGCACCGGTGCGCCAGACGGTGAGGGCAGACGGAACAGCACAGTAAGATCACTTCCCTCCACAACAGCAACCTCCATCTCTCTCTCTCACACGCAAAACACACACAAGCCCCTCCTCTTGTGGACCTCTTCTTTTGATGTGAACTTCGTGCGAACTAGTGACCCAGGTGGAGACAGGGAACGCTCCCGGGGGCGGAAGCTATAGTAGGTCTATATTAGTAGGATACCAAGGTCCAAGGACTACCACTGATCTGGATTTGAGCGCCCCAAGCAACACCGGAACCGGATGAGAACCGTTCCACGCTTTCTGTTCCTCTGTCTCCCGGTTGTACCCTAGTGTTAGACATCCCATTCGTTCTGTATCATATCACCCCCAACTGTTAAGCGTGTTGTTTCCCGTTGGTGCCCCCCCGCCATTATCTGCCTATCGCTCGCTCTCTGTCTCTCTCTCTCTCTGTTTCTCTTTATCACACTGTATGTTCCTCTTCTTAACCGGCTACAACCGCTGAGCGGTCTCGGCCTGCACCAGCGACACTGTTAATCTCTGTTGCTTTCTGTAACGGTGTATCACTTACTTGTTATCGGTGTGTTTCTTCCACAGCCTACTGTCGCTTCTTCTTCTGTTCGCCGTGTGGTGATTCCCCCCTCGGGGACTTATGGGACCGCTACACTCCAAAGCGAGCTTTTATCTTTGGATCGCAGTCCTGTTAGAGCTTCCGTTACGGCGTTGTTGATCCGTTGCGAACTTCCGGTTTTATGTCTACCACCCAGTAGCCCCTTGAGAACCAGTGCAGACCAGACCAACCCGCCTCACGTATCTGCAGTGTAGGAGTTGTGCACCACTCCCTAACCCATCCCGACACATAGCCTACTGCTACCCCAGCTACACCCACTTTGACACACGCTCTACTCGCTCGCTCGCTCGTCCCCCTGCTTCAGTGTGAAAGGCCACACGCTAAACCCTTCGTCTGTACCGTTCTGTGAATTTTCTCTCTCTCTCTCTCTCTGTGTGTGTATCCCGGCATAATCTGAGTATGTGTGTGTGTCTGTATGTGTGTGTGTGTGTGTCTTTACGTGTAGCGCTGTTACCTTTACTCTTACTCTGTTATTAGCTCCGTTCCACTGTGCGCTCATGCGCGCTGCTGATGCGCTCCGGTTAAGGAACTGCTCTCTAATCTCACACGACCGTATCTCTGTTCCCAACAAAAAAAAAACGAAGGGAGGTCAGCAAACCACTCGGCACCATGCTGGAGGCCACCGTGGAGGGCGGTGGTGTGGACGCGTCGGTGGTGTGCCCCTGGGACCTACCGGGAGCTCCCGCGGCGAAGCAACCGGCGGCTGCGGTGGCGACGTCCGTATGTCCGTGGGACGATGCCGAAGCCGACCCAGGCCCAGTGCTGCCAGCTGTCAGCCAGGCGGAGTAAGTGTTGGCCTGCGCAATCGTATTCGCTTCACCATGAACGCTCTTATCGTGTGTATATTTTTGCAGACCCATCACCACCACCACCACGAGCAGCAGCAGCAGCACGACTACAAGTCAGGTGCCGGGTGCAACGCACGGCACGTCCGAGATCAGCGAGATGTCCGAGCGCATGAAGCGCTCGTGTGGCCTGCGCCAGAACACCCTGGACGGTGACTTCCACAGCACCAAGCGGTTGACGCCGATCGTGACGGAGCAACGGCGCGCTTCCATGACGACGGCTCCGAGGTAAGCACCTGGACAGGAACACAACCCCAAAACCAACTGCTTCTAACTGCTACCACTCCACAGACTGTCGGATCTGCAGTTTTGTCTGCGGGCCAACTCTGCCGGTGAAGGACCGGCAGCCGCACCGGACGCGGGAACGCTCCCACAGCAGCAGCCGTCGAGCGTAGCGCCCGGCCGCCGACGACAACCGTACCTAACCCACCAAACGTCGGTATCGCAAGACTCGCCCCGGGCGATGAGCTTCGAAGAGCGGGCGGACAGCACCACGCTGGATGCCTACGCCGTCCCCAGGACTCCCGAGCCAGACGAGCCCAATCCGCGAGCCCAATCCGTAGTGGCCGGCAGTGTGTGCAGAGTTACTACCACTGAAGCTACTGCAGCTACTACTACCAATACTACTACTAGCACTCCCCCGACTGGCTCGACCTCTTCAGGGCACGCAACGCCGCAGATGGGTGCCCCGGAGGCGACGACTCCCTGCACTGTTGACACCACCACCAGCAACACCGTCCGGTCGGTTCCTGCCCACGATACGACGGGTACGCCCCGGATCAGCGTCATCTACGTGCGGTCCTCGATCGACGACTCGGCCGGAGAGTGCGAGGTTGCTGATACGTCAATGTCGGGCACGGTGGGGGAAGCTCCACAGCCGGAGGAGGAGGAGGAGGAGGAGGAGGAGGAGGAGGAGGAGGAGAAGGGGGTCGTGGCCGTAGCTACACAGACCACGGAGGCGGCCATATGTCCTCCGTGCCTGTCACCGCTGAACGAGCCGCTGGACCACTTCTTCCCGGAGGTGCTGGTGGCGCACCGGGGCACCAGCGATGGTGACTACGACCTGCTCCTGCTGGATGGCAGGGGTGAGCTCCCGGCGCTGGTCAGTGGACTGGTGCCCGGGTGTGTCGCACCGGCACCGACGCCCACGCCCCTAATCGCACCGCTCGCCGAGGTAGAGCTGGACGACCCACCGGAGGACGAGGAGGAAGGCGACGACGACGAAGCGGTGCTAGACGACCGGCAGCTTAGCGGGAGGACGGCACAGGAGGAGCAGGAGGAGGAGGATGGGGTGGCCGAGACGCGGAGGTCCCAGCAGCACCCGGCGTCCGCCTGTCACAGCACGGCCACGGTCGTGATCATCGATAACTCTGGCCGGCGGCGGAAGCGCAAGGAGCGTATGGTGGACCACACCCAGCGGGTTCCCGTCGACCGTGACACGACCGTCCGGCAGCAGCGCAGCGAAGAGGGCGAGGGAACCGCCGCTGACCGGAAGGGAACCAACAGCGTCTGCCCGTGGGATGATGAGTAGGTTGACAGTGTTGATTGCGCTTGGGCGAAGGTCCGATACTACTACTGATCCAAATCCCCAATACTACTTGCAGAGACGAGACGGCGGTCGACGAAGCACCGTACGTGAAGACCTACTCCACGCTGGGCTACCTCTAGGAAGCGCTCTCCACTCTCCGTCAAGTCGACAGCCAGGTCAGCCAGGCGAGTTGTAGGCTCTAGTGTTGGACCTTGAATCCTAAGCAAGCGAGACAGTCTGGACAGTTTGGGACACCCCTTGGGCAAACGAATCCCCTCGGTTACTTGGCTGGGAGACGGAGCCATGGCCCCCGCATATGGCCACCCAACAAAGATCCTAGAAACACAACCCTTGAAGGTTGTGAGGTTGTGCATCTTCCCTTTAAGAGGACCTGCGCCCTTCAAGGCCTTCAGCTTTCTTTAGCCCCATTTGGCCAGGCTACTGTCGGGAGTGGATTTCCCTCTCGTGGATGTCGTTGCATCGACCCGGTATCGAACTACTCCCAGGAGACTGTCCCGCCTAACTGACTCTGGCACGGACACCACACTGATTTCCGCCCTCTCTCTCTCTCTATCTCTCTATCTCTCTCTCTCTCTGGCCATGTGTGATTATAGAACAGCAATAAGAATATCAAAATTTTACGCGGTTGGTTGTGTGCACGGGGTTAGGTGTGCAATAGGTGTTCCAATTTTATTCGGTTCCATCACAAACAAAACATTAAACGTTAGCGAAGCGAAGGGGCCTATAGTTTGTAAAAACGGTTTGTAGCGAAACAAAACCTGCCCACGGAAAGAACGTGTTTGCGTATACGTTACACCCAACGGACCTGTGATTCGGCAAAGGTTAACGCAAGGTTCTTCGCGCGAGGCGCATGGCGACTGCTGGACGTAGAAAACCTTTAGCAAGGTGATTTAGAGTAGCAATAGGGCACGGCACGACATACTGGGAGGCCCCGCTTCCCAGCAGTAACCGAAGGATTCGATTGCTCGCTCCACTGGTGTCAGTTCAGTTTAGCTCCAGTTGCCCAAAAACCACTACCGCGTCAGGCAAAACCGCCCGTAGCATGAGGCAGGGAGGAAGTTGAGGAAGCGACCCACCCGGGAAAGAGTGCCCTAGCCACAGAATGTCCTGTGAGTGTCGCGAAATGTGTCCTGAAGGAATGAAATGAATGAAAAAAAAGGTATTGGGCGCAAATCGCCCCAAGCAACCGAATAAGAAGACTTACCGCTATTTCCGAGTGGAAACATGCCAGCAAACAGTTACGCAATAAAACACAAACGAAAACGGAACCCACGTCAGCCCCGAAACATCTTGTCGGCCGATGTCACACCGGAAGCTGTCTGGCAGAACTGAGGAAATCAATTGTTTTCGATTCCCTGCCCGTTTTGTTTTGTAATACGCACAACGTAGCAGCAGCAGTAAGCGAGCCGGCTGCTGTGTAATAGAGCTTAGTTGTTAACTCCCCCCGAAGCCCAGAGCATCCTTTCGCACACGTCTTGGCCCCTGGGACTTCAGGTGGAGGCGTGACAGGTGCAAGTGCAGCAGCCGTAGCATAAACAATCACTCCTGTAACATAACAAACTCTGTCACCGGTGTAGTACGTGGTACGCTCTACCTATCCCACTTGTACTATTAACTAGCAAATTGCCACAGGCAAACTAGCAAAATAATATGGGAAAGAATACAAAGGGAGGGAGAAAGAGAAATGAAGAAAAAAGAAGAGCGAAAGAGATTGCAGGATAGATAGAGAAACAAAGTGAAAGAGAGAGAGAGAGAGAGAGAGAGAAGAAGAAGAAGAAGGAGTAGCCAGAGAAAGCTAATAAGAAACAAAAACAAACAAAGGAATAGAGTATAGAATAACGTGTTCCATAATTTCAATTCAAGCCTAATGATCGTTGTTACGATTCAATCAAAGTAATCAAACAGAACAGGTAACTCAAGCGCACATGCTAAACGCACAAAGCTGTACGGTGACGGCTGTCCGGCGAGAAACGCGCATCAGGTGGAGCAACCGCGGCGGTGTCTGCGGGTCGCATATAGAGGCTCAAAAGCTCATGTTAACAATGCAAGCATAGCCATAGCTCTTACACAAACACCCCGCACACACATGCTCAGCTACATTGTTATGCCTTACGGCTTATGAAGGGGGGCGGTGGGGCCGCGGGGGGGATGGTGAACGGTCGAAGGATACAAACAAAAATCTTAATCTGCTGCTACATAGACCATCAAATAATAGAAAACCAATAGTTGCTTGCGAGAGGTGTTAAAACTATTACTACTACTTCTACTACTACGAAGAGTAAACGGATTAATCTATAATATATCTATAACAGAGAGAGAGAGAGAGAGAGAGAGAGAAAGGGAGAAAGCGGATGAGAGCAAAAAAGAGAAAGATAGAGCCGGTGAGAGAGAGCACAACATTGGAGGAAAGAAACTTGCCACCGTTTTACCATGAAACATCTCGTACATTTTATCGCCGAAACGCACACGGATCGCTTACACCGGATGGTGGATCAGATGAAATGGCACGGTTTTTTCGATGAAGAAAAAGACATTAACTTTCATGAGAACCTCAACATAGTTTTATTCGAAGCAATTACCGTTCGAGGCTATACGTTTCGCCTAACTGGCAAACAGGCAAACTGTGGCTTCTTTGCCAATAAACGTATTTTTGTTTCCTATCATGGTGGACGACATACCGATCCGCCTTTTCCATCACTCAAACGTTTAAATACTGATCATTTGTTTTACGGTATACCGGTGTGACCGTGTTTCGCCTGGTTTTTGGCAGCTCATGGTACACCACACCCTCCATACCGTCCCACCAAACCAAGAGCGCCGACTTTCTACCGCAACGCGATTGCTGATGCGCGAAAGTAAAATAAAAAATAAATGAAAAAAACATACAACAGCTCAAACTCATAAACCAAATAATCTCAACCTATACAGCCGGTATGAACCAATCTTCCACCCGCCCCTCGCGAGCGACAAGAGCAGGCAAAAGAAGCCATCCCCTTCTGTGCAAAAAAAAAAAAAATGAAACATAGAATAAGGAAAATATAAGTGAATAAAGTATCCGAGCAAAAAAAACCCAAAACAAAACGTCCCGTCTCAGTCCCGAGTCAAAGCAAGAGGGTTTTCCGAGTCAAACTTTTTTTTTCTCTCTCTCTCTCTCTCTCTCTCTCTCCTTCTCTCTCTCTTTCTCCCTCTCTCTCTCTAGTCTCTGTCGTCTGACAGGAGGAACATGGACACGTCAAGCAAACTGTTCAAAGAAGCCTAATCGCGGTTAAGTTAGGTATAACTGCCGGGCGTTTGCAGCCAGCCGTTGGCGGGCGGATCTGCTGCCGACGTCCTACAGCATTAACGCCATTAATTGATCAATTGCCCCGTGCTGCTAGAAAGCCTCGTTCGATGTGGGAGTGTATAGGGATTACCGCGGCCTTGTGGCAAGTGGCGTTTGCTGCAGCTTCAGAGATCCTTAACCTACTGACAAATCCACTTTTAACGGGTAAACCGCCGATGCAGTGTATGGGGGTTGCATCTTGTTCCAGTAGTGACCTACTTCAGTGGTCACTGGTACGAGCAAACACGGGCACGGGTTCAGCATTGTGTTTCTACTCTGGGTCAAGGTGGTTTGCTGAAGTAGATAGATAACTTTGACAGCTTGACTTGTAGTGAAACTGAGCGTGAAACGGGAATGGGCACAACAGAGTCAACGGAGGGGCTGGGGCTTCGGATGGATTGGTGGGACGAAAGCGTGCACTTCAGCACCTTGAGCTCCAAGCCAGCTCCATGGGAGACAGCAAGAGTACAACAAGTACGAGGAGTGATACTTCACGCAACAGTACTTAAGTGGGCAAGAGAGAGAAAGAGAGCGAGTGAAAACAAAAAGAACAGTGAATAAATTAACAAAATAAAAAGGAAGAACAACCACCTAGGATCGGGGAAAAAACCTAAGAAGAGGTAGTTGCAAAACATATTGGCAGCAGCAACTGACACTTAAATAGTGAGAAAAACCAAACAACCTAACATACCAAACGCAAATAAGCACAAAAGGATAATATATACATTTATTTATTTATATACATAGATAGAAATGTGTATGTTTAGACACAGAAAAGGTCTCACGCACACAGTACATCCGCGAGTATGTACGATTATTACTGCGGCAACAGACGATGCGTAACGTAATGTTTTTGGCATTACAAATTAATTTTTCGCTAGTTTTCACGCCTCATGTAGCCCCCCAGTAAGAGACGAATGTTAGGCCAGTATAGCTCAAAGCCTCTATAATACAAAAGGAAAAGAAAAAAACAAAACCAACCGTGGACAGCCGCTTGTCAAAAATCTACTGACCTGCGCTAGACAAAAGTTCCGGCTTTTGTCTTCAAAAGCTTCCGAGAACCGTTTGTTGATGAGTTGGGAGTTTGCTGTGGAAAGTCTGGAATGTTTTGCTAAGCCTAAAGCCACGGTCCAGACGCTACGATAATCGCTACGATAATCGTTGCTCATGCACATCGTAACGATGCATCGTAGCGTGTTGACAGCGCGAAATTGCACCAATTTATGCCACTTTTGAATAATCGACGCAGATCTAGAAAATCTCAGCAAACGAGCATTAAAATTGGTTCAATTTCCATACAAGGGTGCGTGTGCTGATGTGGGTTGATAGACATGTGTAGGTGTGCACACGGTTTATTTTATTAGTTTATTTTAAAGTTTTTTTTTTCGTTCTATTTTTTCCTTTTTAACCAAAACGCAAAATGCCAACGCAAACCAACACAGTGTATCTTCCATGGCTGTTTCCATAATACTCTGTCGCCCCACAGTATTAAACGGCTGCTGCTGGCACACTGACGTCTGTCAGAGAGTTGAGTGTCATCCGTTTTGCGTGCCAGTCACAAAATAGGGCACAAAGGCTCTGTATTTTTGTCATCGACGTGAAACGTGTTAGTGCATCCTGACAGGATTGGGAACTGGAAGCCCTCGGCTGCGGCGACGGCATGTACAGCTGTTCTAACTTTGAAGCAACCGATGTAAACGGGAAGAACGCGCAGCGCATGAGGGAAACCCGATCCGACTAAAGCTACTAGTGGGAGGTTATGCACCAAAAACACCCATAAAGCGAGCACCACGACACTCTAAACGCCCGTTGGTCTAAACCCCTCCCCTTAAACAAGCCTGAGGAGTCAAGCCGGGAATGGAGAGTAGAGTAGACGGTGGAGAAGAAATGACAGCGAGACACAGAGAGCGGCAATAGAGGCAGGGTCGAAACACACATGGAAACCGATTATCTAGTATGATGTAGAAGAAATTTAACAACCCCCAACAAACGCACAATAAAAGTAAACAAAAAAAACCAGAGTTGGTCTTAAGGCACTACAGGGGAGTCCACTGGCTGTCACACCGCGTCGCCTGCTACCTGTTGAATCGGGGACCAGCGTTGATACCAGGCCAATAGATGGTCCACCTGGGAACCCTGGGCAATGTTCCTCCAGAGTTTAGTGTCCAACCTTCGAAATGCTCGGTTTTTCGTTCCTAGCATGGGACTGCGTGGGACTGCATAGGCCTTCGCGCTGCTTGGGCCCGTTCCAGCGTGGAACAGCTAACGGGATTATCGACTGACCTTACGCACACACAGTCGGACCGGACTCGCCTGATTCGTCGTACCAAGGCTCGCTGACAGCCGGGAACGCCACGCCAGCCCACTGTCGCGCTAATTCAGTCCGTGTTCAGCTCTCAGCCTGCCGTCGTGCTGGCGCTACGTCGTGCCCGTGCAGGTCGTGGTCTGGCTCTCGCCATAGCAGTGTGCCCGAGTGAGGAGTGAACGCCGCGCCCTCGCAACTCGCAACGGACCAACGGACTGATCCCGCTGACTGACCCTCGGCCCGTCTCGTCCATCAAACCGCGCCAAGACCAGGCACCTCCATGTGTCAACGGAGCCTACCGCAAAAATCGATGATGATTAGTGGCAGCGGTAGCGGCAGTGAGCAGCCCTCTCGAAACTGGCACTAGGCTGTGAGGGCGCTGCATCGGGAACGATCCTCCATTTATCCGTCTTTGTGTGTGTGGGTGTGAGTGGCTGAAAAACTGAAATCTTAACCGTGGCTTGACGGGTCCCAGGTCCCGGTCCCGGGCTGGGTCTGGGTGGCCGAGCCGAGTTTCCGAGGTCCTGCGTTGCTCCAGCTCACTCGCGGACACGCATAATGGCGAGACGGCTAGCGCTAGTCTTCAGTCTGGTGCTGGCCAGCATACGAACCGCGGTGGTCGATGGCAAAAGCTACAGGTAACGTATACATACGGCTAACACGTCACCACCGCGATCAACGCCAGGGGGTGCCATCAATCAAACGCACAGCAAAAAACGAGTTCAGTGCGGTTCACCTGCCCCTTTTTCTTCTGTACGTACACTGCAGGAACTACTCCGATATAGGCGAGCTGTCAAAAAACCATGCCAGCCTGTCACTGTCGGACATATTGCCGACGCATCAGAAAACGTACGACAAGAACCGGGCCCCGAAGCTGCTCGGCCAACCGACGGTGGTCTACTTCCATGTGACGGTCCTATCGATCGACTCCATCAACGAAGAGTCCATGGTAAGGGGCCGGACTGTGGAAAAACCGTGCCGAAAGTAACCCACATCATGCTAACCATGCTGTAACCCAGACCTACGTGGCGGACATCTTTTTGGCACAAAGCTGGCGCGATCCGCGTCTACGACTGCCGGAGAACATGAGCGAGGAGTACCGGATACTGGACGTCGACTGGCTGCACAGCATCTGGCGGCCGGACTGCTTCTTCAAGAACGCGAAGAAGGTGACGTTCCACGAGATGAGCATACCGAACCACTACCTCTGGCTGTACCACGACAAGACGCTCCTCTACATGTCCAAGCTGACGCTGGTGCTGTCCTGCGCGATGAAGTTTGAGTCGTACCCACACGACACCCAGATCTGCTCGATGATGATCGAAAGCCGTAAGTAGACGCGGGTCGCTCGGGTGCCGCTCTTCTTTCTTTTCCCCACGCAGGGCCTCCCTCCTGGCGGATGCTTGTTGCGGATGGGTAGTTGCGGACGGTGATGTGTCCTCATCGATCGTCTCTCCGCGGGTTACTTCAACCGGAACGACGACGACGCCGCTCGTAACGTCGTAACGTCGTTCGCGTAACGCTCGCCGTGTCTCGCACGCAACCTTGCATGGAAAGGGCGCTTTCTTGCATGGCGGTCGATGGTCGGGGTTTCGGGCGTTCCGGCTCGGGGCTCGAGCCTCCGTGTAGTATCCATAGTGTCATCAATCCTGATGCCGGCTCCAAAGGCGTGGTTTTAATACCCGTGTCAATCGATGTTGCTTAGTGGTAGACATTCCTTCGAGCTTCGACCAGTATTTTTGCAAATAAAGGACGTGAGCATCTCATCTCTGTACTTATAATAGAAGGTTTTGTTCTCTGTTAGACAACGAATTAAAGGTGCTGCATTTTTGCACCTCTTACAGATCTGTTTGCCCCCGTTTACCCGGCTGTGGCTAAACATGGGTTCGTTTCCCTAGACCGGTGTGATGGGGGAATCGGCACCCGTACAAAAACCCAATGTTACGATAAACAACAGAGTTTAACATTGTCTATGGGGGCAGCCGCCAACCCCTCTCGGCTTCAAATTGCTGTTGCCGAGATTGGACCAGAGGCAATCAAAAATGTACGTGGTATGATCAAAAATTTTTGCGACATTCAAATTTCCGCGGGCAACGTTTATCGGATTTTCGATTCGATTCTGTGGCGTTATGTTGCTACACATGTCAGTGACTTATGGTTCGACCATTTCGAGTATTCAGTCAATTTTTGACCGCCTTTTTTGCTTGGACAAGATTTGGCTCATCGTCGACCAGACCAAATCGAAAATCGAATATACGTAGGCCGCGGAAATTTAAATGTCGCCAATTTTTTTGAACATCTATGCCAAAAATGAGATTCCATTTTTTAAATTCCCCACCCTATATGATGGTTTCGATTTTTTTAAAAAGAAACTTTATTAGACATAAACACTTGATTACATAAGAGTGCAAAGATATTCTACATTGTGATTGCAGCTTTTTTATAGGGTATCAAAATGGTCGAATGTAAGTATCGTATGTAATGAATGTATCGATTTAAATCTATTTATTTGAAAGAAAATTTGTTGAAACAAAAACAAATATTAATCAGTCAAACATTTTATTAAAAAATCAAGTAATATTTCTTTTGAAAGCTTATTTTATACAGAATATGTAAAAAAATATCATTCAGTCCTCCGTCTTTAGGAATGCGAATTGCCAAACTTTCAGTTTTACTCCTTTCATTAACTCTTGCACCATTTTCTTGGTCGCTTTTTTCACTGCAGAACGCCAGTTTTTAATTTCATCTCATTGACAACTTTTTTACAAGTTTTTTGAGGTTGCGCTTGACGATTACAAGATGCCAAATCCAGTCAAAATAAAAAAAATAAACCTAAAATCTGTTTAAAGTCTGCCTTGAAGTAGATTTCATCATCCTGCATTGCAAAGAAAATTTCGTGAACAGTTCTATGCACAGATTCCGCGATCGTTTTCTGGCCGACATATTTTGCTTGTCGTCACGATTCGGAGTCACTACTTTCTTGTAGGTCGTCAGACCAGCTCGTTTCTTAGCTCGATGCACGGTTGTAGACGATAGACTTCCAGCTTGCTTGCGACATCTCGGACGGAGAGGTTGGGATTCCGCTTGAAACAACGGATCACTCGTTTCGTCGTTTTTCGTGTCGGGTCTCCTGGTTCCGACTTCTACCTGATCCAGTCTTTCTGATTGTCGTCAAACGATCTCCGAATACTTTTAATACATTGGTGTCGATGCTCGATGCTCCTCTTGTTTCGACGCCATTTCCACAAATGAAGGGCAAATGTCGAAATCGAATAATATGTATGATACTACACAAAAACATCTTTAAAATGAGAGGTGTACAAGATTTTTTTTTGATGTACTATGAAAAATAATGCGTCAGGTTGAAGTTGACCAATTTTTCACAGGCCCAGGCCCTTTATATGTTATGCCACGTGATATTGAGTCATTTTATTAATGTTTTTGATTGATTTTTGCTTGCCCAAAATAAATGTTTCATCCTCGCACTTCGCAAAATCTTGTATGCGAAAAGAAGTCTTGAGCCCAAACTTCTTTTCGTTTTCCACTTCCGCGCAGGGGCTGCGTATCGTGCGTAAGATATTACAGGGTGGTCAAAAATGCGTGCATTTTTTCATTGGATTATAGAACAAAAACGGCTGAATATTTTTCTATGCTTTTGAAAGGTTCATTTCATCACATTTATTCGTGAAAAATAATTTCCGTTAAATGTCTACCACGACTGGCTTCGCCCATCAGCCCATTCGGTGGCCCCAATTTTAAGCCCTTTTTCGATTGTCTGTGGTCCAATCTCAACAATGGCAACTTGAATGTGGGTCTTGAGGCCGTCAATAGTTGTTGGTTTGTTCACAAAACATTTAAAATAGATAATAACCCGAAGGCGTCGAATCGCAGATTCTTGGAGGCCATTTCACATCACCATTTCTGCTGAATGTTCGATTTCCGAAGATGCGGCGCAAACAATCGATCGTGTGGCATGCATTGGATTCTCTTGCACGACGTGTGAGTTTTATGAACACCAAAACTGACTATTCTGCTTATTAACATAGCCACCGAAGTTGGAAAGGTGCTTTTCAAATATCGTACCGTTTGAGATAAGACCTAGCACTTTGGAAGTAAGTTTTTAATATTTCCCAGCACTTTTCAAGCATAAAGCGACCCATTTCGTAAATGTGAGAGTGTTTACTAAATGTCTACATTTTCCAGAATCAAGTTTGACGTTTTAAACGTCAAACAATGGGTAGCTCAAAATGTGCACTCGTTTTTGACCACCCTGTATTTTCCAGATATGCGCGATAAGCGGGGGCATTTAGTTAGACATTATAGGACATTGCGCTTAACGGTGTAGCGTTCGGGAACCGGG